>NC_133112.1:17140689-17396524 GCF_022965805.1 Primulina eburnea | reverse complement strand
CATGTAGGAGCAAATCAGCATTTTGAGTACAGTTTTGCAGTCTTTGCAGAGTCGCAAGTTGTTTGAAAAATTCAGTAGCTGAATTCTGTTGTTAGAAAGTCGCATTTTTGGGTCATATAGTGGCATATTTTAAAACCGCTCATTATTATATACACACGATTACAGCACACATGCACACGTTTTTATTCAAAAATTTTCCCGGGCTGACACGTGTCCAGAATTTGAACAGTCACAAACAAAACCATTTTGCCCGCTTCACTTCAGTTCCATTCTTCACAATTACAATCAGTTTCTAAGAGTAATACAAATTTCAGAACTTACTCTCTTAAATTTGCAGATCACTAAACTTTCTGAAATGGCAAACCAAATCCCAGCCCATATTTTGAATGCGATGGTCATCGATTTTAACTCGGTTCTATCGATTCAAGAAGCAGACGTTAAGAATGTATTTCTAAAGCTCGAGTCAGCAGGTCTCAGGGATGTTCTTAGGACAATCTTCTCAGAAGATATATCTCAAGGAGGTCAATGAATTCTACCGGAAGGGATTTATCACTGCTAATGACACTATCTCTGTGACTATCAATGATCAGTTGCTACTCATTTCTGAAGAAGCTTTCGGAGAAATCTTTTCTTTGCCAACTGATGGTTATGTCAACTTTTCTGAAGTAAAAACTCAGGACATTGAAGAAATGAAGTCTCGATTATCTGCTGATGGACGGAAAATCAAGGTTTCCGATCCAAAGAAGGAACTGAAATCAGAAATTCAGTTGTTAGCTGATATCGTGGCAAATGGAATATTAGCAAAAGCCGGTTCTTATGCTGCTCTCACACTCGAAAAATTCCAGGTAATGACCATAATCATGGGTGAAAAGAAAGCAAATTGGAGATATATTCTTTTTAACATCTTGAAGAATATGCTCAAGTCATCCAAACAGTCATGTGGCTTTGCCATTCAAATCAGTTATCTGTTAAAACTGAAGGGTTTAGTGGCTGAAAATACTGAAACATCATCAAAATTCAAGGTCTTTACTGCCAAAAACACCTTGCAATCAAAAACCAAACTAGAAGTTGAGCCATAACCAGTCAAGAAGGCCAAAACAGCAAAAAGGAAACTGATTCTCAGTGAATCAGATTCAGAGAAAACTCCTTCCCCTAGGCTTGTCAAGAGACCAAGGACTAAAAGAACCAAACCGATAACAACAGTGGAAGTTATTCAATCAGCTGCTGAACAGCCCATTCAAGCTATCCCTTTGCAAGTAATCTCACCTGATGATTCAGTTACCAAAGCAAAGACACTAGCTAAGGTAAGAGCTCCCTTGACTCTTGTAAATCACCCTACCATCTTGCCTAGAGCCAGATCTAAAGGTATAATATTAAGGGAACCAATGCCATCTACACACTCTGGAATGAATCTTCCTCACACTCTCTCAACTGACAAAGGAAAAGGCAAGCTGGTCGAAGAACCCCGTCCATCCAATGCGTAATAGTCGAGCCCGGTGTACGGTACGGTTTAAGCTTTACTTGTTATTTGGGTTACGATTTAGATGTTTAGAGTTGTGTTTTGGGCTATAGTATTATTGGTTATTATTGTTATTGAGGTGTTAGATGTTGTTGGTTGTTCGTTTCAGAGTATCGAATCGATTTTAGTTGTGTTGTTTTTGAGCATTGTCGTAGCAAGAGTGCACCCGCGCTCTTAGAGGAAGTGCCCCCGCGGTGTACTATTCATCATTTTGGATTTGGAAGGCCGTGGCATCACCGCACCCGCGGCAGTGCAAGGACCGCACCCGCGGTAGAGACCGCACCCGCGGTATTAGCAGCACCGCACCCGCGGTCATCGTGCATGGGATTTAATTGTTGTGCCGTGAGCTTAGCGCACCCGCGGTGCTTGTGGCAGCGCACCCGCGGTATAAGTATGGGCGAGATATTTAGTTGCTTTTTGGGAGTTGTTGGCCATACCTTATCTTATCTCTTCCCTTCATTTTCGAGATTTCTCTCTAGAGCAAGGGTTTTCATCCATTTCTTTAGTTCCCTACCTTTGATTCTTGGATTTGTTTGGATTTCCGAGTTGAGATCGAGCTTCTACGTGGTGAGAAGTATCTAAGGTAAGTTTTTGGTTGAGTATTGTCATGGTTTTGGAAATGAGATGTTATAGGGTGTTGTTCTTGTTGGTTTAATGGATTATTTGGCTTGATTATTGGATTATAGAGTTGATGTTGGTGTTATTTATGGATTATTGTTGTAGGTGGTGTACCAAGAGTATAGTTTGGAGGTGTTCTATTGGTTTGTAAGTGGAATTTCATCCCTTTGCTCACATGATGTTATATGTATTGTATTTCAAAGGTTTCAAAGTGTTATTCCCTTCAATTGATCCATTGTTATGTATTGATTTCATTGATTATCTATTGGAGACATTGTATGTCTCATTTATTGGAAAGGGAATACAAGAGAAAAGATATAGTTTCCAAAGTGATTGTTTAAATGCTATTGAGAATTCAAATGTTTTTATTGGATTGATTGAATCATAGTCAGAGAATTGCATGCAATTAGTTGATCAACGACCATAGGCTTTTATCCCTCACAGTTATCGATTTATATCGATGGGATATTTGCAACCACAGACAGAGATACTATTGATATCAATCCAACCAGAGAAAAGAGAAATACCATCGTATTGCTATCTTATTGCTATGCTATTGCTACAGTTATTGCTACAGTATTTATGTTTCAGAGTTGATGGTATTTATGATTTCAAAGTCATGTTTTACAGAGTATACTATGTATCATTGTTATGTAGAGTTCCACTTGCTGAGATTTATTCTCATTTCAGTTATTTTCATGTGATGCAGCTAAGAGTGACGGACCAGGACAGTGATCGTGGATGGGAGTCATATGCATACACCGTTGGAAGGAAGATTATTTTGTTATCATTTGGGGACATGATCATAGAAATGATTGTTTTGTATTTTTGTATATCATTTGAATGATCATGTGATTATTTTGTAAACATCTTTATGAAATGTATTTTGAAACTCCTTCCATTTGAAAGAAAATTTTAAATTCCGCTGTATTTTAATTGTAACAGGTCAGGGTGTCACATTTAGTGGTATCAGAGCGGTGTTCTTCGGACCAATGCATATGACTTCGTCTACTTTCAACTGTCCGGGTATGTTTTCTTTGCATCTATCTATTCATTTTTATATATTGATTGGTGTCTTGTGAGCAATTGTAGAGTAAGCCACCTAAGAGGAAAGCAGTAGAGGGTGAGGATAGTTCTTCCTCTAGAGTTGTCGACGAGTTCGGCAAGTTGCTTAAGGAGCAGGCTAAGGTGCATAGCGAGCAGATTCAGCAGCTCATTCGTATGCAAGGTACAGGACAGGGTAGAGGCCAAGTGAGAGGCCAAGTAGCTTAGGAAGTTGGCACTGATGCCGTCTTTTCTGCTTTCAAGAGAATGGATCCACCGGAATTCGCAGGTAGCACCGATCCTTTAGTTGCTGTCGAGTGGGTCAAGGCTTTAGAGGCGATCTTCGATCATCTCCAGTACGAGGACAAAGATAGGATCAGCTGTGCCGTTTTCATGTTGGTTAAGGCTGCCCGCATTTGGTGGAATGCGACAAAGGTTGGTGTGACTGTTGCGACATTGAAGTGGTCAGAGTTCACAGACTTGTTCTATGTCAAGTATTTTCCCGATGCACTTCGAGCGAGGAAGGTTACGGAGTTCTTGGAGCTTCGTCAGGGGAGCTTGGATGTTGGTGAGTACATTCTGAAGTTTGAGGAGGGTTGCTTGTTTGCTCCTTACATTGCTTCCAATGAGAAAGATAAAGGCGCTCATTTCATTCGAGGCCTTAGAGCTGAGATTCGTCGTGATATCAACATGTCCAAGGCTGTTACTTTCAAGGAGATCGTATCCAAGGCATTGTTGGCCGAGCAGGATGAGAAGGACATCACCAGAGAGAGGCATGAGAGGAACCAAGCTGTTGATCAGAGAGGCCAGGGCTCTAATCAGAGGGGCAGGGATCGTTTCAAGGGCAAGGGCAAGATGGAGTCGAGTCCTAGACCACCGCCAGTTCCAGTTGATCCCGAGAAGCCACTGTGTCCTAAGTGTGGCAAGCATCATCGAGGAAAGTGCAGACTTGGCACTCATTCTTGTTACCGTTGTGGCACGGCAGGCCACGTTGCCAGAAATTGTCCACGAGGAGCTAACCAAGGGAAGGTGCAGGGTCGTATCTTTGCGATGACGAAGGAAGGTATTAATCATGATTCTTCATTGATCTCTAGTACTATTTTGATTTCAGGCAGAGTAGCTACGACTTTGATAGATACTGGTGCTACTCATTCTTTTATGTCTGAATTGTTTTTGAGATCTTTGGGTATAGTTCCTTCTGTTCTTCCCCTCCAGCTTAGTGTTGTTTTGCCTTCGGGAGATGTCTTGTGCCCGACATCGATTGTGTTTGCGTGCCCTGTTCGTACTGAAGAGCGAGTTGTCTTCGCTGATTTGATTGTTATCCCTATGGTTGCCTTTGATGTTATTCTTGGCATGGATTGGCTTTCGACTTACCGTGCAGTTATCGATTGTGTTGCTAAGAAGGTGACTTTTGCAGATGATGGCCAGGGAGGAGTTCTCGCCAGCACAGGTACTTCGCTGGTCCTTCCTTTTATTTCTTGTCTTGAGGCTGAAAGGTTGATGTGTAGAGGTTGCGATGTGTTTTTGGCTTCTATTGTGGATGTGGATAGACTGATTAAGTTGAATATTGATGATATTGATGTTGTGAGGGAGTTTGCTGATGTGTTTGAGGATGATATTCCGGGTTTGCCGCCGGATAGGGATGTTGAGTTTTCGATCGATTTAGCTCCAGGTACGATTCCTATTTCGAAGGCTCCGTACAGGATGGCTCCTACCGAGATGAAGGAGTTAAAGCCGCAATTGCAGGATCTAGTGGACAAGAGTTTTATTCGTCCGAGTTCTTCGCCTTGGGGAGCTCCGATTCTATTCGTTAAGAAGAAGGATGGTTCTTTGCGTCTGTGTATCGACTACAGAGAGCTCAACAAAGTGACTGTCAAGAACAAGTATCCATTGCCTCGGATAGATGATTTGTTTGACCAGCTCCATGGTGCCACTGTCTTTTCGAAGATTGATCTTCGGTCTGGCTACTATCAGTTGAAGGTTAGGGAGTCTGATATCCCTAAGACAGCATTCCGGACCAGGTACGATCATTTTGAGTTTTTGGTTATGTCTTTTGGTTTGACCAATGCTCCTTCAGTCTTTATGGATCTGATGAACCGTGTGTTCAAGCCTTATCTGGATAGCTTCGTCATTGTCTTTATCGACGATATCTTGATCTATTCCAAGACCAGAGAGCTTCATGCAGAGCATCTGAGAGTTGTGCTTCTGTTGTTGAGAGAGAGGAGGCTGTTTGCCAAGCTGAAGAAGTGTGAGTTTTGGCTGGATCAGATTTCTTTCCTAGGCCATGTTGTTTCGAGGGATGGCATTGCTGTTGATCCATTGAAGATAGAAGCGATTCAGAATTGGCCTATTCCTACTTCTGTTTCAGAGGTACGCAGTTTTCTTGGTTTGGCAGGTTATTATCGGCGTTTCATTTCAGATTTTTCCAAGATTACCCTGCCATTGTCCAATCTGACGAGGAAGACTGTGAAGTTTGAGTGGTCCATCGATTGCCAGAGTGCATTTCAAGAGCTGAAGGATAGATTGACGACATCTCCTGTTCTTTCATTGCCCAGTGGTTCTGAGGATTTTGTTGTCTATACCGATGCGTCGAAGAGAGGCCTTGGTGCAGTGCTGATGCAGCGAGGTAAGGTCATTGCCTATGCTTCTCGCCAGTTGAAGGATTATGAGAAGAATTATCCGACGCACGATTTGGAGCTAGCAGCTGTGGTTTTCGCCCTGAAGATTTGGAGACATTACTTGTATGGCGACAAGTGTGAGATCTTCACAGACCACAAGAGTTTGAAGTATTTGTTTTCCCAGAAAGAGCTCAACATGCGGCAGAGGAGGTGGTTAGAGCTTGTCAAAGATTACGATGTGACTATCAGTTACCACCCAGGGAAGGCGAATGTTGTGGCTGATGCTTTGAGCCGCAAGTCGAGTGCTTCATTGAGTTCTTTGATTCAGAGGCCATTGTTGATGGATTTGCAGAGAGAGGAGGTTGATCTGGTGATTCCAGGTACCATTGCTCGCCTTTCAGCGTTGGTTATTCGATCTACTTTGACGGACAGGATCCGTAGAGAGCAGGCTGATGATGTTCAATTGACAGAGTTGAGAGCTAGAGCTGAGGTTAGAGGAAATTCAGAGTTTGGTTTGAATGGTGATGGTTTGGTGACTTTCAGAAGCCGTATTTGTGTTCCTATTGGCGATGATATTCGTAGAGACGTCTTGACAGAGGCTCATACCGCGCCATATTCTATTCATCCAGGCAGCACGAAGATGTATCAGGATCTTCGTCGGCTCTATTGGTGGCCAGGTATGAAGAAAGATATTGCTTTGTTCATTTCTCAGTGCCTTACTTGTCAGCAGGTGAAGATTGAGCACCAGAGACCTGCTGGGACATTGCTATCATTGCCGATTCCTCAGTGGAAGTTGGAGCATATTACGATGGATTTCGTGACTGGTCTTCCCAGAGTGCAGAGAGGTTATAATTCCATTTGGGTCATTGTTGATAGGTTGACCAAGTCAGCGCACTTTCTCCCAGTCAAGACGACGTACTCCATGAATCAGTATGCCGAGGATTATATTGCAGAGATTGTTAGACTTCATGGTGTCCCTGTGTCGATCGTGTCTGATCGTGATCCTAGATTTACCTCCGAATTTTGAAAGAGTCTTCACAGAGCTATGGGTTCACGGTTAGCGTTCAATACAGCTTATCACCCTCAGAGCGACGGTCAGTCAGAGAGAGTCATTCAGATTCTTGAGGATATGCTCAGAGCTTGTACTATTGATTATTCTGGTAGCTGGGATTCTAAATTGCCACTTGTGGAGTTCACGTACAACAATAGCTACCAGGCGTCGATTGGCATGGCACCGTATGAGGCTCTTTATGGCAGGAAGTGCAGATCTCCTTTGTTTTGGGATGAGGTTGGTGAGAGGAAGATGTTGGGTCCCGAGTTGGTCCAGCAGACAGCCGATGTTGTTGCAGTTATCCGTGAGAGGATGAAGACTGCTCAGTCGAGACAGAAGAGCTATGCAGATGTCGTCGCAGACCTTTGCAGTTTGAGGTTGGCGATCATGTATTTCTGAAGATAGCACCTCTCAAGGGTGTGATGAGATTTGGCAAGAAGGGCAAGTTGAGTCCGAGATTCATTGGTCCATTCGAGATATTGGACAGAGTTGGTGACCGAGCCTACAGATTAGCCCTACCGCCTGATCTTGACAGAGTCCATAATGTGTTTCATGTATCGATGCTCAGGAAGTATGTTGCGAATCCTTCCCATGTTCTTCGCCACGAGCCATTGGACTTGACGCCGAGTTTGACGTACCAAGAGATTCCGATTCAGATTCTGGATCGCACAGTTAGAGTTCTGAGGAACAAAGAGATCGGCATTGTTAAAGTCCTTTGGAGGAACCATTTGACCAAGGAGGCTACGTGGGAACCAGAGGATGAGATGAGAGAGAAGTATCCTGAGTTGTTCGTGCAGTGACGTCAATTTCGCGGACGAAATTCCTCTAAGGAGGGGAGATTGTAATAGCCGAGCCCGGTGTACGGTACGGTTTAAGCTTTACTTGTTATTTGGGTTATGATTTAGATGTTTAGAGTTGTGTTTTGGGCTATAGTATTATTGGTTATTATTGTTATTGAGGTGTTAGATGTTGTTGGTTGTTCGTTTCAGAGTTTCGAATCGATTTTAGTTGTGTTGTTTTTGAGCATTGCCGTAGCAAGAGTGCACCCGCGCTCTTAGAGGAGTGCCCCCGCGGTGTACTATTCATCATTTTGGATTTGGAAGGCCGTGGCATCACCGCACCCGCGGCAGTGCAAGGACCGCACCCGCGGTATTAGCAGCACCGCACCCGCGATCATCGTGCATGGGATTTAATTGTTGTGCCGTGAGCTCAGCGCACCCGCGGTGCTTGTGGCAGCGCACCCGCGGTATAAGTATGGGCGAGATATTTAGTTGCTTTTTGGGAGTTGTTGGCCATACCTTATCTTATCTCTTCCCTTCATTTTCGAGATTTCTCTCTAGAGCAAGGGTTTTCATCCATTTCTTTAGTTCCCTACCTTTGATTCTTGCATTTGTTTGGATTTCCGAGTTGAGATCGAGCTTCTACGTGGTGAGAAGTATCTAAGGTAAGTTTTTGGTTGAGTATTGTCATGGTTTTGGAAATGAGATGTTATAGGGTGTTGTTCTTGTTGGTTTAATGGATTATTTGGCTTGATTATTGGATTATAGAGTTGATGTTGGTGTTATTTATGGATTATTGTTGTAGGTGGTGTACCAAGAGTATAGTTTGGAGGTGTTCTATTGATTTGTAAGTGGAATTTCATCCCTTTGCTCACATGATGTTATATGTATTGTATTTCAAAGGTTTCAAAGTGTTATTCCCTTCAATTGATCCATTGTTATGTATTGATTTCATTGATTATCTATTGGAGACATTGTATGTCTCATTTATTGGAAAGGGAATACAAGAGAAAAGATATAGTTTCCAAAGTGATTGTTTAAATGCTATTGAGAATTCAAATGTTTTTATTGGATTGATTGAATCATAGTCAGAGAATTGCATGCAATTAGTTGATCAACGACCATAGGCTTTTATCCCTCACAGTTATCGATTTATATCGATGGGATATTTGCAACCACAGACAGAGATACTATTGATATCAATCCAACCAGAGAAAAGAGAAATACCATCGTATTGCTATCTTATTGCTATGCTATTGCTACAGTTATTGCTACAGTATTTATGTTTCAGAGTTGATGGTATTTATGATTTCAAAGTCATGTTTTACAGAGTATACTATGTATCATTGTTATGTAGAGTTCCACTTGCTGAGATTTATTCTCATTTCAGTTATTTTCATGTGATGCAGCTAAGAGTGACGGACCAGGACAGTGATCGTGGATGGGAGTCATATGCATACACCGTTGGAAGGAAGATTATTTTGTTATCATTTGGGGACATGATCATAGAAATGATTGTTTTGTATTTTTGTATATCATTTGAATGATCATGTGATTATTTTGTAAACATCTTTATGAAATGTATTTTGAAACTCCTTCCATTTGAAAGAAAATTTTAAATTCCGCTGTATTTTAATTGTAACGGGTCAGGGTGTCACATTTAGACTAGCTCAATTGGTACCAAGTCTCTTTGAACAATGTACTTAAGCCAGGAGGTCATGGGTTCGAGACTTGGGGAGGTATCACTCCACCAACCTGCTGTGGAGAGTCCTATGAGTAACGATGCCTATGGAAAGCCCGTGAGGGAAGAGTTCCAGAGGGGCTAAGGCCCATAGAGCAGAGCCCAAGATCGGGATAGCCTTGGGTCGTTACAATAAAAGGCGCCTTTCATTGTAACGACCCATTACAGGCCCAGTGGACCGCCCATACGGCCCACTGCCCCAATCGACCCAAGGCTATCCCGATCTTGTGACTTGGCCCGTAGGCCCAGTGGGCTTGCCCACCCTGTGGTGTCACTCACGGGCTTTCCATAGGCGTCGTATGGTACCAGGATTGTGCCAAGTATCTATATATCCATGTGATCTTGGGTTCGATCCTGGGGAGGCACATACTTAAGTTCATGGGCTTAAGAGTTCTGCCAAGTATCTATATATCCATGTGATCTTGGGTTCGATCCTGGGGAGGCACATACTTAAGTTCATGGGCTTAAGAGTTCTATGAGTAACCCATACGACGCCTATGGAAAGCCCGTGAGTGACACCACAGGGTGGGCAAGCCCACTGGGCCTACGGGCCAAGTCACAAGATCGGGATAGCCTTGGGTCGATTGGGGCAGTGGGCTGTATGGGCGGTCCACTGGGCCTGTAATAGGTCGTTACACAATGTCATTCAAACACACAATGACCTAGTTTGGGAACAGATCAATACATTTGCCACATCACAATTAAAATCTTTTGATTGTTGGAAAAGCTTCAGAACAGAAATCTTTGTTAAAGAACTGAAGCATAAATCTCAACTGGAAAAGTTCATCAAGCTTGAAGCAATTGTGATGAAAGTAGTCAAAGCTGCTACAATTCCACAGGCATTAGAAAGGCAGAAATATTTCTTTGATCAGATTCGCGTCAGAAAGCTAGCAAGAATAATAGCAAAACTGAAGTACAACTACAATCCCTCAAGTCAAACTGCGTACAATGATAGAGCTGTGTTCACTCAACTGGACACAGATTTTAGTAGTCTGCAGAGGGAAATCAGATTTTGGGAAGAAGATCAGGAACTAGTTCTTCATGACAAACTACTCAACTCAAATACTGAAAAAGATTTATCCTCCTTTCCACAAAAAGAACCATCTTCACAACAGGAAACTGAAAAGCCAGTTCAGGGAATATCTCAATCCTCTCAGACAGAACATCAGCTATATTCTGAAGCAGAACTATCCTTGGCAAACATTGATGAAATCATTCAAGCTGTTGCCTTGGAAGCTCAGCTAGGGGAAATACAGTATGACTCAGTTACCCATTCAGGTGAACAACCAGAGCAAGACATTAAGATATCATCTGAAGCACCAGCTGAGTCACTTATTGCTGAAAAATTTATATCTGCTCAAACTGAAGATCAAACTGAAGTGCCAAACCAAACTTCAGAAAAAGAAATAACTGAATCGGAAAAAGCTCAAACTGAAGCACCAGTTCAGTCAGAAAGTTCTGCTGAACAAGTTATTCAAACTGATGAACAAGCAGAATCCTCAGAACAAGAAACTGCTAAACATGTAGAAGGTCAGTTGCTCACTGAATCAAAGGAGCAAGAACAAAGTTCAGTTAACTCTCCACAGGAAGCTCCTATGTATGAACCATCCATCTCCATCATTCAGGCAGACAGTCAAATCCTTGATCAAAACCAACCATCATCATCTCAAATTCAAGAAAACATTCCAGCTCAGCCTATGGCTGGAACAATGGAAACTAATCAAGCATTAGTCCCTTTTGGACAACCATCGAAGCATTCAGAAACGCCCAGCCAGCGACCTCCAATTCAATCCACAGAAATGGATATCGTTCTTGAAGAAATTCAGAACATACAGTACAATATGCAGCAGATGCTCGCTGACATCAAGAAAATTCAATTCGAACAGCTGTCGCATACTGTCAAATTAGATTTTTCGATTGAATATGACTCAGCAAAACTAAATGCTCTTCAAACCAACATGGACTCTCTTAGCAGAACTGTGCATGAAATAAAGAAGGGGCTAGTTATCTCACTCTGTACAACTCAGGATGTAATCAGTCAGAGAGTTGAGCGACTGGAAACCACTGTTTCAAATCAAATAGCATTGCTACAGACCTCTTTCACAACTGTTGCCTCAAGTATCTCGGCAGATGTAAAACTTCTATCCATTGACGTTCGAAAGTTATCAGACAAAATGGAGATGTTTGACAAAAAGGGGGAAGGACAGTAGCTGAAGAAGACTTAATCAGATTATTATATTCTCAGATTTTATGTTATCTACAAGGAACCCAATTATTTTATGTTTCAATTGCGTAATCTACAAAGAGCTCAGTTATTCGATCTTAAATCACTTGGTTTTGTCAAAGACCATAAAGGGGGAAATTGTTGGAAACTAGATTCTGGAGTTTGACAAAACATAAATCAACCGATTAACAAAATATGAATCAACTGATACGCGCAAGCAAATTCGACAACTGAACTTATCAACTGAAGTCAGTTGATACAATGATACAAAGTAAACAGATCAGTTGGAACTCATCAGTTAAAAACATTCAGCCGAATATCTTAAAGTCTATCAACTGAAGATGTCTCGGGAAAGAACAAAGAAGACATAACAGAGTACAAGAGCGCTGCACAACAACAAAGACTACTTAAAACAACGCATTCCGGACAAAGCAATTAAGACGCCGAACTACAATTATTAAAGAGAACATTGCCCAAGGAATGCTGAAGTGGCAATCAACGGATACTAGAATTCAAATGCATATCAAAGTTACCATTGAAAGAGAAGTATAAATATGACTGAAGAACAACAGAAGAAACAGAGACAATCACTCAATCTTAAGCTTGCTGTTACTCTGTCAAAATCTTAGCTCACTTTCATCTGAATTACTCGTAGCAATCAAGGCTACAATCTGAGCTTATTAGCACTCTCTAAAAACTGTTAGATTCAATTGTGCTAATATCAGTTACGTACTGAGAATATTGTGTAGAACTAAGAGTTTCAGTTTTGGCAGTTGTAAGTCCAAACTGCAGTGGGTCTGTACAAGTGTTGTACTTGATCAAAATATTTTAGTGAATATCCTATCCTTGTGATAGAAGGGGTGACGTAGGAGTAATTAAATTCTCCGAACATCCAGAAACAACTCTTGCATATTTCTTTCAGTTTCGTATTCTATCTTTCAGTCAGTTACTTTCCGCAACTACTCTAGTTTAACTGATTGTTATTGACCGACAAGATTCCGAGATTCAGTTTGTCACTAAACTGAACTCAAATATTTTTAAAGAACAATTTTAAGTGTAAGTGTTTAATCAACCCCCCTTTTAAACACTCTTGTTACGACAACCGATCCTATCAAATTTGATCCAAAAATGGTAATGGAAAATGATCTTTTCTAGTGTCGTCATTTAATTTTCTATAATCAATACACATCCGCCAACTAGATGGGACTCGACTTGTTAACAATTCACCTTTTTCATTTTTTATCATTGTGATGCCAGATTTTTTTGGAACTACTTGTGTTGGGTTTACCCACTTACTATCAGAAATAGGGTAGATAATCCCAACATCGAGTAGTTTGAGAACTTCAGTTTTCACAACATCTTTCATGTGTGGATTTAATTTCCTTTGTGGTTGTTGAGATGTTTTAGCATTTTCTTATAAGTGAATTTTGTGAGTGCAAATTAGTGGATTAATGCCCTTGAGATCTTTTAGTGTCCAACCAATTGCATTTTTATGTCTTCTAAGCATATCAACTAATTTACCTTCTTGATCACTTTCTAGTTTTGAAGAAATTACCACCGGATATGTTCCATCTTCTCCAAGAAATACATACTTCAATTCTTCTGGCAAGAGTTTTAACTCCAATATGGGTGGTACGTCTTTGTTTTCATATTTTGCATCAAATTATTTCTCCGATCCTGGTAACGAGTGATACCTAATAAAATCATCAAGATCAATTTCAATATTTTCTTTAATAGTTTGAATTTAACAAATATCTAATTGATCACGAGTACTCCCTTCTTGAATGTTTTCTTCCACAAGAGTTTCAATGAGATTTTCATCTTCACTTTCATCTCTTTTGTCATGTGGTTGCTTACAAAGATAAAAAACATTGAGCTCCAAGGTCATGTTACCAAATGACAACTTCATTATTCCATTCCTGAAATTTATAAGAGCATTAGAAGTTGGTAAAAATGGACGACCCAGAATTACAGGAATTGCATTACAAGCTTCGATAGGTTGTGTATCTAAAACTATGAAATCGACAGGATACACAAAGTTATCAACTTGGACCAATACGTCTTCTACCATACCTCTTGGAACTTTAACAGATCTATCGACAAGTAAAAGTGTTACCGAAGTAGATTTTAACTCGCCTAGATTGAGTTCTTGATAAACTGAATATGGAAGTAAATTCACACTAGCTCCAAGGTCAAGCAATGTTTTTTTAATTTTTCGTTCTCCAATAGTACAAGAAATAGTAGGACAACCTGGGTCTTTGTATTTCAAAGCATTATTATTTTGAATGATTGCACTTACTTGTTCGGCTAAAAATGCTTTCTTTTTCACATTCAATTTTCTTTTCACAGTGCACAAGTCTTTCAAAAATTTGTCATATGATGGTACCTGTTTTATTGCATCTAATAAAGGAATATTAACTTTTAATTGTTTAAAAATATCATATATATCATAATTCAAATTTGATTTTTTTGTATTTTTCAATGCATGAGGGAATGGTGGTGACACTGTCTGTTGAACCTCTTCTTCGCAAGTTATGGGTTCCACTTCCTTACCCTTTGGAGTTGATTTATCATCATCTTCACAAGGTTCAAGAATGGATTTTTCCACAACCTTACCACTTCGAAGGGTAATAACAGATTTTACCTGATCCATCGGTTGAGTTCCAGAAGTTCCATTTTGTGAATGATGATCCTTGGGATTAGGCAGAGGTTGTGAAGGAAATTTACTTTTTTCATGAACATTAAGTGCAGATGCAAATTTAGGAAGAGTATCTTTCAAATCTGTCATGGTTTGAGCAGTTTGAGTAATTGATAGACTCTTGCTTTGCAATGAAAGAATTCAATAAATCTTACAAATTCCTTTTAGGTGGAGGAACATAAGGTGCATAATTTTGAAAATTTTGTTGATTTTGAAAATGTGGTTGCGGAAAATGTGCAGCATTATCATTCCTCCAACTAAAATTTGGATGATTTCGCCAACCTGGATTGTAATTTTGAGAAAATGGTTCAAAATTTGACCTTTTGAAATTGTTCAAAACATTGGCTTGTTCATGGAGACATTCTTTAAAAGAGGGCAAAGTGGGACAATATTTTGTAAAATGATCACTTGTATCGCAGATGTGATACACAATTTCTTGAACAGATTTTAATTGACCATTCTTTTTCAATTCAAGTGCCTCAACTTTTCTTGCCAAAGAGGTAAATCTAGCTTGAAGATCATGTTCATCTTTAAGAGTGTACATACCTCCACCAGATGTAGGAGATTGAATCTTGTTTGATGGTTCGATTGTACCTATAGTGTCCCAATTTTGAGCATTTTCAGCTAATGAATCGAGATACTCAATTGCCTCGTTTGGATCTTTATCTTCAATGTTTCATTACACATAAATTCAACCATTTGCCTATCTTTAGGCGTTAAGCCTTCATAAAATTGAGAAACAACCCTCCAAATTTCAAAACCATGATGTGGACAAAGATTAAGCAATTCTTTGTATCTATCCCAACACTGATAAAAAGTTTCTCCTTGTTTTTGAGTGAAAGTGATGATTTGCCTTTTGAAAGAATTTGTTCTATGCGATGGAAAAAACTTTTTCAAAAATTGTTGTTGCAATTCATCCCAAGTTCGAATGGATCCCGATCTAAGATTTTGTAGCCAAGTTTTCGCTTTATCTTTTAAAGAAAAAGGAAAAGCTTAAGTCGAATGGTGTTCATGCTACAATTTAGATCATTATATGTGTTGCACACTTCTTCAACTCTCGTAAATGCATGTATGGCTTTTCAGAATCTAAGCCATGAAAGTTGAGTAAAAGTTGGATAATACCAGGCTTAAAATTGAAATGAGATGCATCAGGGGGAAAAACTAGACATGAAGGTGCACTAGTACGTGTAGGATTCATGTGATCTAAGTGTTCTTCGTCTATCATGGTCATGTTGAGATTGAATTTCATCTTCATTTTCTTGGATGGGTTCTTCCGCCATGTTTTGTAAAAATAAAGGGTTATTTCGAATGAGTCGACCACTAAGTGTACGTGACCTAAATGCTCATGCAAATGCAAATGTAAAAGAATAAAAACACACAAAAGCAATAAAAATTCAAATAAAGAAAAATAAACTATAAAGGAAATTAAATCGACTTGAAATTAAATTATACTTCCCCAGCAACGGCGCCAAAAACTTGTTGCGACTTTAATTGTTGCACTCCCAATAGCAGGTTGTCCACAAGTAGTATAATTCGGTGAGTCCGATATCGTATCCACAGGGAAGCTAAGGTAATTACAAGTCCACTACAATTTCTTTTTGTTTTGTTTTTGTTTTTGTTTCTTTTTAATATTAATTGTTTGAATCTTTAATGGGTAAATTTTAATTAATCAAATTTTAATTTAAGTAGTTGAGATTAAAGGATCCACTTTTGGTATTTTAATAAAGTTAACATTAACAAACAATATTGAAATCCACTTAATAAAATGGTTCCAATATATTAAATAATCATATTTATATTATGTTATATATTATTATCTTATAAGTATATAATATATACTAAAACTTATAAATGTGGTCAAGTATTTATTGTGGTATATATATTTGTAAACACTAAATCAAGGTTCCCACTTTAAATGGTTGGTAAAACTAACATTTAAATGGAACCAAGAAATTATATTATGATATATTTATATATTGTAAATCAAGATTCCCACTTTAAATGGTTGGTAAAACCAAACTAACATTTAAATGGTACCAAAAAATTAATATTATAATATATTCATATATAATAAATCAAGGCATCAACTTTAAATGGTTGGTAATACCAAACTAACATTTAAATGGTTCCAAGAAAGTAGTGTAACATATAGCAACAATAAATCAAAACTCCCACTTATAAGTATGGTATAAAAATACTTAAAGAAATAAATATAACATAAATAATAAATAATGATTAAATAATATAAAACATAGATTCTTACCTTTTAGTAACCTTATTATCATGCCAAGAGTTTCACCTTTTCATCTCAACTTTAGGAAGTTAGCTATTCATTATTCAAAGTGTACAACTTTGAATATGAAATTATCATGCTAATTATATTTAAATGAAGAAATAAAGAAAAAATATAGAGAGAAATATTTTGAACTCAAAGGTTTGTTCATAGAATGAGGGATATCTCAATACATTACAATGCACCCCTATTTATAGCCAAATTTGGAGAGACAACCACAAATAAAATATTAATTTTTTACACAAAAGTCTTCATTGGTGTTCCAAGATATTATATTATATTACACATCACTTTTGAAAATCTTCTTCTCCGAATTGCTTCTTCACATAAAAAGAAACATGTGGATAATTGAGTTGTCTAGTTGTGGTATTTTTTTCAAACCATTTGACCAACTAATTTGAGATATATGGTCAAAATACTAGAGCATGGTAAAACTGCCACTCCTTTGGTAACTTTATTTGTTGCTTAATTTGATCCCACTTGTGAGAAGATTTTTATCTCATGCTTGCCATCAATATTGTAGATATTAACATCAACTTTCTACAGGTCCAAGAATAATCTTAATCCCATTTGAAACTCCAAGTTTATTCTTGTTTTATCGAACCTGTAAAAAATAGTAAACACTTGTAATTACACAACAACTTATATTTTATACAATTTATTATAAAACATATAATATTTAAACATTTAATAAAACAAAAACAATATATTTATATTATAAAACATTTAATTAACGTACAATTTTTATGTTTATCAAACATCATCTCTATATCGTCGAGCCAGCTCTCACAATCCACTGTATTTTCTGTTCCCCTCAAAGTCGGTGGTCGGGAAGACTGGAACCGTTTCAACAAAGTCTCCACTGGTGTAGCAGTCACGTCCATCTGAGTACATGACGTGCTACCCTGTTCCGGTACTTGACCTGTAGCCAGTTGTGGTATTCTTCTAGGCGGCATATCTCAATATCAAACAGATTAGTACACAGTCTACACAAGCTGTCTCAGTCCTCCTCTGATAATATTCTTCTGATCCAGAATCGGTTCTGATTCAGTTTTTAAAATTATATGCTATAAATCAACTCAGATACAATACAACATATAATAGGAAAAACATTAAATCATGCTAGCACATCAAAAGCAAGGAAGAAGACTCGATCTACCCTGCTCACTCTATCTTATCTCAGTCTAAAAGATCTATCGCTCTGATATCACCTGTTGTGGGGACCCGGGCTCTAACTCAGTTCTTTACGGGATTAATCGGATCGTTGTTAGAAAACGTGGGTCAAATTTTTGCTTTTAACTTTAAATCAAATGTATATAACCAAGCATAAGAACTCTCTTTATTTAATTACAACCAACGTAAATACATGGTTTGTTCTAATACATCCATACCAAACTAAAAGTTCCATACCATACAAGCTCCAAATCATAAGTAGTACAAGTCTAGTACAATAACCACTAACAGTCCTCTGTGCCCGAAGTCACCACTCTATCTCGATCTCATCTCGGTCGTGACCCTGATCCTGCCCCACCTGTTGTTATGCACACATACAGAAATAACAACAGCCGGAAACTCCGGTGAGAACAAATCCCAGTATAAAACATGGTATGCATGCATAAACAAAATATAAATCATGAAACAAACTATCATGAATAATATCAAAAGTAATAGGTTCCATAGTCTACGAAACCAAATCAATATAAGCATGCCATATCAATCAAATCATGTCTTGACTCACTTCGACTCTACTCTAGGGATCCCGGTGTGAATAAGACGTCGCTGTCTGTCACCTACCCTCTCAATCGGGGTAACGGTACGTCTCATTCCTAGATTTCGGTCATGTCTGTATCGAGTGTCTACACATGGAGTCGAACTGCTCCAATGCGACGATACTACCGAACATCTAGTTTGACAAATCTGTCAATGACTCCTATCTCAAGGCTTGAATATAAATCTATAAACAAGGCATAAACATTCAAAATATAAACATAATCTAGTATGTGATTTTGTTGGGAAACTCAAATTGAATCTCATTTGAGTTGTGTCTTCCCCAAACCAACACATGAATTATACCTTTCGTTGATAAACCTTTATCGATGTCGTAGTCGAAGTCTCGAAGACGAATATGTCAAACCAAATCTGAAATGACATATATATAATGCACCATATCTACTTCTAACTCAAAAGGATACACATACGCATCAATATTTATTTTCGGTCTATTTTGATGGCATAACGACGTAAACTCGCGATACCGATCAACTCAATTCTCAACAAGACTCAATATCAACTCTCAACAATGAATAATCAACACCATATGTATGTATCATATTCTCAAAAATCTGCATAATCTCAATCCAAACATGCTGAAATTCTATAACAATTACATCACACATCCGTTCTTCGATCCGACTGTGAATAACCGTTGCTTATAATCATAAGAACATATATCTACAAGCATATCAAAATTTTCCCCAACATGTAACTTTCAAAACATGCTGAAACATATAAATACTTACATCCTTTTGTAGCTAATAGCAAGAGGATTACAAATATAAGCTCGGATTCAAATTCGGTTGGCCGGATTCTTCAAAATCTTGTCTCTAAGCTATGATGAAAGAAATGTTTTCAGCCAATTCCTCTCTCGTTTCTTACTGATAGGAAATGAAGAATGACACCTTACAATGATTTATATAGTTCATGCCATGTGTCAACATAACGTTTCATGCTGGATTTCTCGCGCATGTGCACGTCCTCAACTCGCGCATATGCACGAGACATATTGTCTCGGCATCAACACATATGCGCGCTTCATCTTGCGCATGTGCGCCAAAGTCTCTGGAGGTGTCGCGCATATGCGCGCCTTATCTCGCGCATGTGCGCCAATGTCTCTGGACATTTCGCGCAGATGCGCGCATTTCTTCGCGCATGTGCGCCGATGCTACTGGAATTGTCGCGCATATGCGCTAATTGCTTCACGCATGTGCGCCAATGCTTCGGCCCTTCTAATTTATTCTGAATATTTCCTCATCTTTTCCATTTCTTTCTTACTCCCATCTCAATTAGTGCTTCTCATTTTATATCATGCATACTCATATCTTCCGAGTCTCACATCAGTGAAGACTAATAAATTTCAAGCCTTACAGTACCAAACCTGTCAAGTATTTTGAATGGCCCGATAAATCTCGGACTCAGCTTGCCACTCTTTCCAAATCTCATAACACCCTTCATAGGTGCTATCTTCACGAATACATGATCTGCCACGGCAAACTCAAGATCCCTTATTCTCTTGTCAGCGTAACTCTTTTGGCAACTCTGGGCTCTTCATCTTGTCACGAATATTGACCACCACATCTGCAGTCTGCTGAACAATTTCTGGGCCAACTTCTGATCTCTCACCGACTTCATCCCATTGAATCGGAGATCTGCACTTCCTTCCATACAATGCTTCGTAGGTAAACTCCACTAGAGGTAGCTTTGATTCCCAATTCCCATGGAAATCGATCAAAAGATCGCAGCAAATCTTCCAATATCTGAATTACTGTCTCAGACCGGCCATCTATCTGAGGGTGAAATGTCGTACTGAATAGCAGTTTCGTCTCCATGGCTGCATGTAAACACTTTCAAAGGGCAATGTCAATCTCGGGTCCCTGTCAGACGCGATAGAAACTGGGATCCCGTTCAATCTGACTATATCCCAGATATAGAGCTCTGCATACTGAGTCTTGGAGAAAGTCGTCTTCACCGGTAAAAAGTGTTCCAATTTAGTAAGTCGATCCACTATAACCCAAATAACATTAGATCTTCTGATTGACCTCGGCAATCCAACAACGAAATCCATGCTGATATTCTCCCATTTCCACTCGAGAATAGGGAGCGGCATAAGAATACCTACAGACCTCTGATGCTCTACTTTCACTTGCTGGCAGTGAGACACTCAGACACAAGTCGACGAATGTTCCTCTTCATCCTTGGCCAACAATACAAAATCCGTAGGTCCTTGTACATCTTGGTACCCCTTGGATGGATATAATATGGAGATGTATGTGCCTCTGTCAAAATATACTCTCTGATCGAATCAACACTAGGCACCCATATCCTTCCACCGCACTTCACAATACCATCAGACACTATGTAAAGTACACTGACCTTGGCCTCATCCTTCAGTCTCCATTTCTGTAACTGCTCATCCGAAGGCTGACATCTAAGGATTCGGTCTAGTAGATAAGACTAGACTGCCATATTAAACAGCTTAGGAGCTCTGTCCTTAGGATAAACTTTCAAGTCAAACCTCTGAATCTCTGACTGAAGAGATCTCTGCGCTGACAATTTTGCTACGACTGCAACTTTTCTGCTCAAAGAATCTGCCACAACATTAGCTTTCCCTAGATGGTAGCTAATTTCATAATCATAGTCTTTTACTAACTCCAACCACCGTCTTTGTCTCATTTTAAGTTCTTTCTGCGTGAAGAAATACTTGAAACTCTTGTGATCAGTGAATATTTGTCATTTCTCATCGTACAAATAATGTCTCCATATCTTCAACAGAAAGACAACAGTAGCTAACTCGAGATCATGAGTCAGGTAATTCTTCTCATGCACTTTCAACTGTCCGGAGGCATAAGCTATAACCCGACCGTGCTGCATCAAACTGTGCCTAACCCGAGCTTAGAAGCATCGGTGTATAGCATAAAATTACCTTGCTCTGCTGGAAAGTCTAACACTGGCGGCTTGCTTTAGAGTATCTATGCTCTTCTGACATCCTTCACTCTATACAAATTTAGCATTCCACTTAATTAATGAAGTGAGTGGCACCGCAATCGAGGAAAACCCCTGAATAAACTTCATGTAGTAGCCTGTCAAGATTTGGAAACTGCGGATCTCTGACGCATTATTCGGCTCAACTCATTCTTTAAATGCTGTCAACTTAGCTGGATCCACCTCAATGGCACTGCTAGATATTATATGACCCAAAAATGCTACTTTCTACAACCATAATTCATACTTACTGAATTTTGCAAACAACTTGCGACTCTGCAAGACCTGCAAAACTGTACTCAAATGCTGATTGTGCTCCTCATGGCTCTTTGAATAGACAAAAATGTCGTCAATGAGCACTACAACGAACTTATCTAGGTAGGACTGAAATACTCGATTCATCAGGTCCATAAAAATCGCGCGATCATTCGTCAGTCCAAATGGCATTACTATGAACTCGCAATGCCCATATCTGGTTCTGAAGGCTGTTTTATGAGCATCTGCATCTTTTACCTTAAGTCGATCTACGACACCAAGGTGTATTCATTCCCCCTAAGCTCATGACTGGTATTGGACCGAAGAGATCCATGTGCAATAGTTCTAAGCATCGGGATGAAGATTTACAGCCCTTGTTTTGAAAGAAAATCGTACTTGTTTTCCTGCTGAGCAAAGTTTTTCTTTTGAAAAATTTATTTTGGGCAAACCAGTTACAAGTTATGTTTACTCAGATAAGCAATGGATTTAAAGTTAAATGATTTAGCCTTTTATGCCACAACCAGTTTGTAGATGATTTTGAAGCAATGAAGCAGACTGGTGCATGAGTCTGTTCATTCCAACTGACTTTATATGTGTTTCCACATCGTTTGCCAGTTAGTATGATTTCATCAGTTGATGTTTTAACTAAGCATGAGTTTTTATCAAATTGTACCGAGAACCATTGTCGCATAACTGACTGATACTAATCAAATTATACTTCAGATTCTCTACTAATAAATCATCTTTAATAGTAAAGTTACCATGGATAATCTTACCTTTACCCACGGTTTTACCTTTGGAATTATCTCCGAAATGATGTTTGGACCACTATATTTGATCGGTTGAGATAGCATACTTGCATCTCCTGTCATATGTCGTGAGCAACCGCTGTCCAAATACCATATTGAATTTTTATTTGTACATGTTACCTGCAAACACACACATAATATGATTTGGTACCCATATCTATTTGGTCCAAAGCTTATTAGTCCCTTTGGAACCCATACTTGGATTAGTCTAACTGACTTTCCAATAGCTGTATTCCAAATGGTCTTCTCGGTTTTGTGTGCTTGGTTAATAGTGTACAGATGATACAATACGTATTTAGCTTGGTTCAACTGATTGTTTAGTCTGTACTTTTCTGGACTGGTTTGCAGTTATAATAATTTGAATAATTCTTGCTAAATCTTTTTGATGAATGATTTTCTGAGTTAGTAGAGATTTTTGGACTATAACCAACTCCATGTTTCTGGCCTTATACATATTCCGATGATGCCCATATCGTAGATCTATCTTAGAGAACACTGTAGATCCCTGCAACTGATCGAATAAGTCATCGATCCTTGGCAATGGGTATTTTTTCTTGATCGTTACCTTGTTCAGTTCTTGGTAATCGATACACAACCTCATGATCCCATCTTTCTTCTTACAAAGAGCACTGGTGCGCCCCATGGTGAGAAACTAGGGCGGATGAATTCTTTGTCTAGGAACTCCTGGATTTGCTGCTTGAGCTCTAAAATCTCTGCTGGGGCCAAATAGTACGATGCCTTAGAGATTTGCACAGTGCTAGCATAAGTTCAATGGCGAACTCCACCTCTCTCTGGTCTAATGCCTGTGACGTTGTCTGGAAAGATGTCAGGAAAATCTCTGACAACCGGTACATCAGATATCGACGAGGTGGGCGTTTCAGGTGCTGAAATAATACTGGCCAAGAATGCCGGACACCCCTTATGCATAAGCCTCTGTGCCTGCATGCAATAGATCATGCGAGAGAAACTTCTCCACCTGTTCGGCTCAAAAAGAAATTGCTCCATGCCCAACGGTCTTACTAACACTGATCTTTTTTGAAAGTCAATTAGAACTCTATTCTTCATAAGTCAGTCCATCCCCAAGATGATATCAAACTATGGCATTGACAACACAATCATATCGGCGTAAACTACGGGGCCCTGTACTTCAAGATCGATATCTCTGACCACACTACTGACTGATAACTCCTCCCCTGATGGGACTGTCACGGAGTATCTCACGTCGAGTCCAATGGATTCGACACCCAATGATTAGTGAACGTCTCTGAGATAAAATAGCGGGTGGCCCCAGAATATAACAAGGCCTTCGAGGCTACTCTCTTTATGAAGATATTTCCTGAAGGACGTTAGCACAACACAAAAACTTATATCCTAAAATACAAATATTAACCTCATGCATAGTTGTAAATCTCTATTCAAAGTCTACAAAATATGAAAACTACATATTAATATCCCAAGCAAAAAAATTTGAAGCTTGCATGACAAAAAATAAATATTTTGCTGAATGAAATAGGTCATCAGTCAGTAGAGTCGTGTCTGGTTTCGCCTCCTCAACATGCATGGTGAACACACTCCCCTCGTTGGCTGCCTCCATTGTGGGCAGTCCCTCAGCATATGATCACTAGCTCCGCACTTGAAGCATTTTCAAGAACCCCATAAACACTAGCCCATGTGCTGACGGTTTCACTTCGGACACACTTGGTACTCAGGCTTCTGAGGAGCCTTCTTTTGTGGAATAGGACCATTGCCTTTTGGCGGCTCTTGAAATGGCCTCTTTCCCTGTTGTCCCTGGAAGGGCCTCTTGAACTGATGTTGCGGCGCCTGATAGGGTCTCTTGTCCTGCCTGTCATTCTCAATATCCCTCTGGTCCTGCTCTGCCACCAAGGCTCTTGACACTGAAACAACATAAGTTGTAGGACCAGCAACTCTAACATCACGGTGCAAGATTTGCCGTAAACCATCAATGAAATACCTCAACTTCTCTCGGACATCATTCGCAATCAGGGGCACGAATTGACACCCCCTGTGGGGACCCGGACGCTAATCATCTTTTTTAATCATCGTTGGGATTTAATTATCAGTTCTGATAAACAGGGTCTAAAAATTTTTCTTTTTAAAATGTAAATGCGGAAGGTGATGGAATCTAAATAATATACATCTCAGTATAAAAGACATTTCAGTATAAAAGTACAATACTGTACAATCTAAGTCTAAGGTTCGGTTACTAAGTTCAAGTAATAAACCAAATCTACAGTAAGTCCGGAATCACCACGCTAACTCGTCTTCTCTTATCGTCTTCTTGACCCTGATCCAGCCCCACCTGTTGTCATGCACACATACAAAATAAGACAACAGCCGGATAACTCCGGTGAGAATAAATCCCAGTATAAAACATGGTAAACATGCATATACATAAAGTAAATCATGAAATATTCTATCATGAATATAATTCAAATCAATAGATTTCATAATCTATGAAATTTAATCAAGATAAGCATGCAACTCGAATCAGATAAACATGCTACTCAAATCAAATCATAAAAACATGCTATCATGACTGAAAGCAACAACAATGGGTTTCATAGTCTATGAAACCACATCCATAAACGCATGCAGTTCTAGTCAAATCATGTCTAGACTCGACTCAACTATAACTCTAGGGATCCCGGTGTGAATAAGACGTCAATGGCTGTCACCTACCCTCCCACTCGGGGTGACTGTACGTCTTATTCCTAGACTTCGGTCTGAGCTGTATCAACGGCTGGCAATAGGAGTCAGAGCTGCTCCTAAGCTGAGATACACCGAACATCTAGATAATTGACAATAGCTGTGAAGACTCCCTATCCTAAATGCAATAAATAACAATCTGTAAATAAAGCATAGCATATCAACATATAAACAAAGCATATTCATATCAGAATATAACAATAATCTAGTATGTGATTTTATTGGGAAACTCAAATTGGATCTATTTGAGTTGTGTCTTCCCGCATATCACATGAATTATACCTTTGTCGTCTCTGTCTGACGAAGACGATTACCTGTATTCAACTCTGTCCATATCAATCTGAAATGACAATATCGAATACAATGTATCAATGAATAACTCAATTCATAATCTGTTCTGATCAATACTCAACTCAGTACATAATCTGATCAATATCTGAACAAAATACAGTCTGATTCATATCAATGATATCACGATATAATCGAAATCAATACTAAATCTGATCAATCTGAATCCACTGATGTTTTAACGGTACAATAATACAGTCTTGTAACCCCATAAATCTCAACATCACAGATATCATATCTAATTCATACTCAGAAAACACTGAAATTCATAACACAGACATATGGTATAATTTCTTCGATCTGACTTCACATATCTACTGAATAATCTATCCAGAACATATAAGAATAATCATCTTTCTATTCTTGAATTAAGACCAATACAATTCTAGTGTTCAATCTCAATCAATATCTTCTGAAATTCATAACAATTGTATAATCAGTCTGTTCTTTAATCTGACTTCGATTATACAATACCTACGGTAGTATAAACACCATATCTGAATCATGTTCAATTCTAACAACATCATATTCTCAAATCATCTCAAAACATAATGAAACTTACGTCCTTGTGTAGCTCGTAGCGAGAGGATCACGATACTGTGTTCGCATTTGAATTCTGATACACGGATTCCTCAAAATCACAATTTATAACAATTGGGAACTTTTAAGGAAAAGGAGAGAGGAACTCACGATTGTCTTCCTTGGAAATGCTAAAGAAGATGAGAATATATATCTCAAGCAAGCATGATATGCCAAGTGTCCCACTCAACTTTCCATATTTGCACTTTAGTCCCTCAACTTTTCACTATTTGCAAACAGCACCCCCAATAATTACGAAATTGCCATCAAATTTAAATCAAGTATTTTTCCACTTAATTACAAAATTGCCATCAAATTTATTTTCTTTTCGGGATCTCATAAAATTGATAACATCTCATAATCTTGTCTTATCCATTCTATAATTCTTGGGCATTACATTTCTCCCCCTCTTAGATCTGAGTTCGTCCTCGAACTCACAAAATCACTTCATTTAGATATATTAGAAGAAATGTATAACTGAGTTTAACATCCAAACTCATCTCACTAACATCATTCTGAGGTATTTTTCTTTGATCAATCTCTGATTCTAGTCTGAAATAAGAATTCAAGAATTCTAATATCATAATACTTCTCAAAATCATTCTGACAGAATCCATCTCGCATTACTGGCTATACAACATCCGTATATGCCCATCTATAGCTCACAACATATCAGTACTATCATCTATTATCAATCTATTATCCTCAAATCAAGGATATCATTCCCCTACCAACCGTCATCATCCGACGTTGGCATCTTAAATCTGTCAAATCTGATCTATATTCATTCTTTTCTGCCTTCTCTGCAAAAGAATTCTGTAGTATTCACTGTATAATATCTTTTCTGTAACTATCTCTGTAGTAGCCCGAATCCTATTTATTTAAATAAACATGATTAAGTATATTTAATTAAGTAAATCATGTGTAATTTGGCTTTAGAGTTCGTGTGAGTAAGTCGAGGTGTAGCCAGAAAGGGAAGATCAGCCCGGGAAGGGAAGAACAGCCCGGGAAGGGAAGATCAGCCCAGCCCGGGAAGGGAAGAACAGCCCGGGAAGGGAAGATCAGCCCGGGAAGGGAAGAACAGCCCGGGAAGGGAAGATCAGCCCGGGAAAGGAAGATCAGCCCGGAAAGAGAAGAACAGCCCGGGAAGGAAAGATCAGCCCGGGAAGGGAAGAGCAGCCCGGGAAGGGAAGAGCAGCCCGGGAATAGTATTTGGTTGACACGTTCATGCATGTAAGGTGAGGTGTCTTTGTGCATGCTGCCTAGCGACAGATGTCCGGATGCATGGGATTTGGTTGACACGTTCATGCATGTAAGGTGAGGTGTCTTTATGCATGCTGCCTAGCGACAGATGTCCGGATGCATGGGATTTGGTTGACACGTTCATGCAGACTGAGGTCTATAAATAGGCCATGGGATTTCTCATTGTGGAGGGGGTACTGTGTGTTTAAATGCAAGTTTTAGCTCTCTAGAGCAGCCCAGAAAGGGAAGATCAGCCCGGGAAGGGAAGAGCAGCCAGGAAGGGAAGATCAGCCCGGGAAGGGAAGATCAGCCCGGGAAGGGAAGAGCAGCCAGGAAGGGAAGATCAGCCCGGGAAGGGAAGAGCAGCCAGAAAGGGAAGAGCAGCCCGGGAAGGGAAGATCAGCCCGGGAAGGGAAGAGCAGCCCGGGACAGAGCAGCCGGGCATAGCCGACGGTCCGAGAAGGTCAGTCAGGGAGCTCAATATTGTCAGGGCTGACGACGGACTAGACCCGATTGATAGGATTTCATGTGGACTAGGATTGCTTTACTAGAGGTACGAAAGTACTATCCGAGATATCCTGGTCGAGTATACATTCTTATATGTGTTGCATGATTATTTGCTGCATTGATATATGTCATATGATGCATGCTATTATGTCACGCTTATTGCTGCATGTTACATTTCATCTTGAGCCGTATCTCTTTCGAGATAGCCTTTATTGTTGAGCTGTATCTCTTTCGAGATAAGCTATATCTTGTGGGGCCGCTCAGCCCTGTCTTGTGGACGCATGGACACCGAGAGTACACAGTGGCCGACGGGTCCGGAGGGCTTCGGTGATCCGGGACATTTTAGGTCCACGTCTGATCTTGTAGTGGACGCAGTGACCCAGAGGAGTACCGCGCGGCACTATCCACTTGGCGCCTCTAGACTGAGCATATTGAGATCTTTTGTGACTCCCGTTTCTTGACTACCCTGGTATCATATCATAGCATGTGCATTTCATATAGGCTTGTATACTCATGCTTTTGTACTGGGCGCTCTTATCGCTCACGTCCTCGTTTTTCTTTATCTTGGACACCCCATTCCCATGGGGCAGGCCTCAGGTTGGAGGGCTCAGGAGGAGGAGGAGGACGTTGAGTAGCCATTTGTTTTAGTTATCAGTACTGCTTTGTTTCGAGACAGTTGTACCATTTATTGTTGTTTGAATTATTCTAGACTTCGATTGGGTTGTATATCTATCGTTTGTTGACCTTTTCCGCCATTATCTCTGATTGTAATTAATTAAGTTAACTGCATGCTTAAATCTTGATTAGTAGGTGATTCTGGAACGGGTCACTACATTTATGGTATCAGAGCATGCATATGATTTTGGGATATAGATTCTGTTTTGGGATTTCCGTTGACCATTTTACCATTTTTCCCCATTCTATCTTGTAGCGATGGCTGACCACCTTGGTGATGAGAGTAGTCAGGGGAGTGTAGGTCGTTGGGGTGACCAGGGCGATCGTAGGCGTCATCGTGAACATCGTCATCGTCGTGATGGCCCTAGGCGTTTTGAGATGCACCGTTTCATTCAGATGGGGCCTAAGCCTTTAGTCGGTGGCGAGACTCCCGATGTTGCTGAGGATTGGTTAGAGCGCATGGAGAGTTGTTTCCGTGCATTCCAATGCACCGAAGAGCAGCAGATGGAGACCCTTGGTTTTTTTCTCGAGGGCCGTGCGCGCAAGTGGTGGCGATCGACTTCTGCGCCGATAGTCCAGTCTCAGGGTAGGGTGACTTGGGCCGAATTCCGTGCAGCTTTCATGCAGCTATATTTTCCTCCAGCCCTTCGCCAGGCAAAGACGATTGAACTTCTGAATCTTAAGCAAGGGAGTATGTCTGTTGATGCATATCAGCAAAAGTTCTTCGAGTTGTTACCCTTTGCTCCTCATATTAGTGGCAGTTCTGAGACCAAGTATGACCATTTCCTTCAGGGTCTTAACCAGGAGATCTTTGATCGAGTCACTGTCTGCGATAATCCTACTTCTTATGATGGGTTAGTGAACCGGTGTCGCCAGGCAGAGATCAGTCTCCAGCGTGGTAGGTCTATTCTTTCTTCTAGACCTCCGAATACTTTGAGCCCTCGATCTCAGTCTTTCAAGAAGTCAGGTTCTTCTTCTTCTGGATCTGGATCTCGGTCTAGCGGTGTTTTTCGCTTTGGTAAGAAGAAGGTTTCTTGTGTGCATTGTGGGAAGAACCATCCATCGGAGCAGTGCCGATCAGCCGCGGGAGCTTGTTTTCAGTGCGGAGAGATGGGTCATCTTAAGAAGAATTGTCCTCAGTTGCGAGGTGGAGCAGGATCTGGTTCCGGATCTCAGACGACTGTGCAGCAGAGGACACAAGGTCAGGCAGTGGGCGGTTCAAATCTTCGACCTCGTGCCCAAGGTCAGGTATTTGCGCTGAACCAGGATCAGGCTGCAGATGAGACAGGGAGAGTCATAGCAGGTACTTTTTGTTTATGCGGTATTCCTGCTTTTGTTCTTATTGATACCGGAGCATCACATTCATTCATTTCTGCACGATTTGTTAAGCGTCATAAGTTACCGTATGTTTCTCTAGACGTCTTTCTTTCCGTTTTTACTCCGATGGGTCATTCGGTGTTAGCAAAGCGTCTAGTAATGGGTTGTCCTTTAGATTTTGAGGGTAACGAGTTGACTGCGAATCTTATGATCCTAGAGATGGAAGATTTTGATTGTATTCTGGGTATAGACCTGTTGACTACCTACTGAGCTACTGTGGATTGTTACCAGAAGCTTGTTCAGTTTCGTACGACTGAGAACTCTAGTTGGTTTTTCTATGGTGAGGGAGCGCGACCTCCGATGCCAGTGGTATCTGCTCTGAAAGCCTGTCGTGCTTTAGAGTCGGGCGGGGAAGGCTACCTCATCTATGCGATTGATTCATCCACAAGTAGTGTTGGTACAGATGATATTCCAGTGGTTTGTGAGTTTCCTGACGTTTTCCCAGATGAGATTCCTGGTTTTCCTCCGATTAGAGAGGTGGAATTTGGCATCGAGTTAATACCAGGGACTACACCGATTTCTCGTGCCCCCTATCGTCTTGCTCCGTCAGAGATGAGGGAATTGAAGCAGCAATTGCAGGATCTTCTTGATAAAGGTTATATTCGCCCGAGTGTTTCACCTTGGGGAGCTCCAGTCTTGTTTGTCAAGAAAAAGGATGGATCGATGCGATTGTGTATTGATTATCGCCAGCTAAATCGTGTGACGATCAAAAACAAGTATCCATTACCTCGTATTGATGACTTGTTCGATCAGCTTCAGGGTACCTCTGTTTACTCCAAGATTGACTTGCGATCGGGTTATCATCAGATGAGAGTCAGAGATGATGATATTTCCAAGACTGCATTTCGTACTCGATATGGGCATTACGAGTTTCTAGTTATGCCATTCGGATTGACAAATGCGCCAGCGGTGTTCATGGATCTGATGAACCGAGTCTTTCGGGATTTTCTAGATCAGTTTGTTGTGGTTTTCATCGACGATATCTTGATTTATTCTCACAGTGTGGAAGAGCATATTCATCACTTGAGGATGGTGTTGCAAGAATCTTCGTGAGAAGCAATTGTATGCTAAGCTGAGTAAGTGCGAGTTCTGGATTAATCGTGTAGTATTCCTTGGTCATGTGATTTCCAAGGAAGGAGTTTCTGTGGATCCTAGCAAGATTGAGGCAGTGCAGAATTGGTCACGTCCGACGACAGTGGCCGAGATCCGTAGTCTTCTAGGTCTGGCAGGGTATTATCGTCGCTTCATCGTGAATTTCTCTCAGGTAGCTAGACCATTGACGCAGCTTACTCGGAAGGATGTTCCATTTGAGTGGTCATCTGAGTGCGAAGATAGTTTCAGAGAGCTTCGTCGACTTCTGACTTCTGCACCTGTTTTGGCGTTACCGTCAGGATCTGATGGTTTCCGTGTTTATACCGATGCCTCCTTTCAAGGCTTAGGGTGTGTGTTGACGCAGAATGGTCATGTGATCGCTTATGCTTCCAGACAGTTAAAATCTCACGAGGAGAAGTACCCTATTCATGATCTTGAATTAGCTGCTATTGTGTTTGCGCTGAAGATCTGGCGTCATTATTTGTATGGTGTTCAGTTTGAAATTTTTACTGATCATAAGAGTCTGAAGTATCTGTTCACTCAGGCTGAGTTGAACATGAGACAACGTCGTTGGATGGATCTACTTAAGGATTATGACTGTGTGATCAAGTACCATCCAGGTTCTGCGAATCTCACAGCCGATGCTCTTAGTCGCAAGGTGAGAGCCTCTGCACTTCAGACCAATGCTATGTCTAGTGCTGTCCAGGATTGTTGTTCGTTGGGGTTTAAGTTCAAACATCGGAAAGGTATGGAGAGCATTCGTGTTGCTACCATTTTATCTGAGCCAACTTTGTTCACTCGGATTCGAGATGCTCAGATGTCTGATCTCAAGACTCAGAGATTAGCTCGGTTGTTTGGTGGAGATAGCAATTTCCATTATCAGACTAATGATCTTCTGTGTTTGTCTAATCGGGTTGTAGTACCAGAGGATGATACTTTGAGGGAAGAGATCTTGTCTCAGGCTCATCGAAGCAAGTTGAGTGTTTATTCGGGAAGCAATAAGATGTATAAAGATTTGAGGACACGATTTTGGTGGAAAGGGATGAAGCGCAGCATTTATCAGTTTGTCTCCAAGTGTCTAGTTTGTCAGCAGGTTAAGGCAGAGCACCGTCGACCTGGAGGATTATTGTTGAATTTACCTATTCCTGAGTGGAAGTAGGAGCATATCACGATGGACTTTATTACTCACTTGCCATTGTCTTCGAGGAACAGTGATGCTATTTGGGTAGTGGTGGATCGACTCACCAAGTCTGCTCATTTTCTGCCATATAACCGTGATTTCACTTTCGATCGTATGGCTCGATTGTATATTCAAGAGATTTTACGTTTGCATGGAGTGCCAGTCAGTATTGTTAGTGACAGAGATCCTCGTTTTACCTCACGATTTTGGGGTAGTTTCCAGTCAGCATTGGGTACTTCACTAAGTTTGAGTACGGCTTATCATCCAGAGACCGACGGTCAGTCAGAGAGGACTATCCGTACACTTGAGGATATGTTGCGAGCTTGTGTTATGGATTTCGGAACCGCTTGGCAGGATCATTTGCCTTTGATGGAGTTCGCGTACAACAACAGCTATCATCGTAGTATTGGTATGGCACCATTTGAGGCGTTGTATGGACGACGTTGTCGTACTCCATTATTCTGGGACGAAGTTGGGGAACGACATGTTGAGGGACCAGAGTTAGTCCAGCAGGCTATTGATAAGGTTGCAGTAATCAAGAAGCGGATTAAGACTGCTCAGGATCGACAGGCTAGTTATGCGAACATCAAGCGTCGACCTATTCAATTTCAGCCAGGTGAGAAAGTGTTTCTCCGAGTTTCGCCTTTTCGCAGGATTTTGAGATTTGGTCTCAAGGGTAATCTGTCTCCGAGATTTATTGGTTCATTTGAAATATTGGAAAGCGTGGGAGATTTGGCTTACAGACTTGCATTGCCGCCGTACCTATCAAGTATTCATGATGTGTTCCACGTATCTTTGTTGAGACGATATGTAGCAGATGAGTCTCACATCTTACATCCCTCTGAAGTTCAACTTGATTAGGATTTGTCTTACGTGGAACGACCAGTTCAGATTCTCGATCGCAAAGACAAGGTGTTGCGGAATAAGATCATTCCTCTTGTCTTAATTCAGTGGCAGCGCAGAGGCACTGAAGAAGCCACTTGGGAGTTAGAGAGCCGTATGCGTTCAGAGCATCCAGAGCTCTTTTGAGTTGTACTGTAGTTGTACTATGGATGTATGTGTGTTTTTCCGTTGTAAACCAAACATCGGTTGTATTCAACAGTATTTTAGTTGTTTTTCGATGCTGTGATTTCGTTTCGTTCTTCTTCTAGCCTAATTTCGAGGACGAAATCTTTTTAAGTGGGGGAGAATGTAGTAGCCCGAATCCTATTTATTTAAATAAACATGATTAAGTATATTTAATTAAGTAAATCATGTGTAATTTGGCTTTAGAGTTCGTGTGAGTAAGCCGAGGTGTAGCCAGAAAGGGAAGATCAGCCCGGGAAGGGAAGAACAGCCCGGGAAGGGAAGATCAGCCCAGCCCGGGAAGGGAAGAACAGCCCGGGAAGGGAAGAACAGCCCGGGAAGGGAAGATCAGCCCGGGAAGGGAAGAACAGCCCGGGAAGGGAAGATCAGCCCGGGAAGGGAAGAACAGCTCGGGAAGGGAAGATCAGCCCGGAAAGGGAAGAACATCCCGGGAAGGAAAGATCAGCCCGGGAAGGGAAGAGCAGCCCGGGAATAGTATTTGGTTGACACGTTCATGCATGTAAGGTGAGGTGTCTTTGTGCATGCTGCCTAGCGACAGATGTCCGGATGCATGGGATTTGGTTGACACGTTCATGCATGTAAGGTGAGGTGTCTTTATGCATGCTGCCTAGCGAAAGATGTCCGGATGCATGGGATTTGGTTGACACGTTCATGCAGACTGAGGTCTATAAATAGGCCATGGGATTTCATTGTGGAGGGGGTACTGTGTGTTTAAATGCAAGTTTTAGCTCTCTAGAGCAGCCCAGAAAGGGAAGAGCAGCCCGGGAAGGGAAGATCAGCCCGAGAAGGGAAGATCAGCCCGGGAAGGGAAGAGCAGCCAAGAAGGGAAGATCAGCCCGGGAAGGGAAGAGCAGCCAGAAAGGGAAGAGCAGCCCGGGAAGGGAAGATCAGCCCGGGAAGGGAAGAGCAGCCCGGGACAGAGCAGCCGGGCATAGCCGACGGTCCGAGAAGGTCAGTCAGGGAGCTCAATATTGTCAGGGCTGACGACGGACTAGACCCGATTGATAGGATTTCCTGTGGACTAGGATTGCTTTACTAGAGGTACGAAAGTACTATCCGAGATATCCTGGTCGAGTATACATTCTTATATGTGTTGCATGATTATTTGCTGCATTGATATATGTCATATGATGCATGCTATTATGTCACGCTTATTGCTGCATGTTACATTTCATCTTGAGCCGTATCTCTTTCGAGATAGCCTTTATTGTTGAGCTGTATCTCTTTCGAGATAAGCTATATCTTGTGGGGCCGCTCAGCCCTGTCTTGTGGACGCATGGACACCGAGAGTACACAGTGGCCGACGGGTCCGGAGGGCTTCGGTGATCCGGGACATTTTAGGTCCACGTCTGATCTTGTAGTGGACGCAGTGACCCAGAGGAGTACCGCGCGGCACTATCCACTTGGCGCCTCTAGACTGAGCATATTGAGATCTTTTGTGACTCCCGTTTCTTGACTACCCTGGTATCATATCATAGCATGTGCATTTCATATAGGCTTGTATACTCATGCTTTTGTACTGGGCGTTCTTATCGCTCACGTCCTCGTTTTTCTTTATCTTGGACACCCCATTCCCACGGGGCAGGCCTCAGGTTGGAGGGCTCAGGAGGAGGAGGAGGACGTTGAGTAGCCATTTGTTTTAGTTATCAGTACTGCTTTGTTTCGAGACAGTTGTACCATTTATTGTTGTTTGAATTATTCTAGACTTCGATTGGGTTGTATATCTATCGTTTGTTGACCTTTTCCGCCATTATCTCTGATTGTAATTAATTAAGTTAACTGCATGCTTAAATCTTGATTAGCAGGTGATTCTGGAACGGGTCACTACAATCTCATTACCCATTTGATAATCTGATAGCTATAATTATACAATTATTCATATAATGACAATATGAAATATCATCTAGTGCTAACATCCCGCACTACCGCTCTCTGGATATCTTCCATATCTGGATAGTACACTCTGGCTATCCGTCAATCGGTGAAAAATCTGCGAAATAACGTATGGTATACTCTGCTATAGATGCAAAATGAATCACACTCACAATCTGATACATTTTCGGTGCAATCTGACCATTTCTTTGACATCAATCTGTGTCATTTGCTCATGTTTGTACATCATCTTGTACAAACTGATAGATATAGATTGAACAATCTGTCAATCACAATCATATCATATTTCAAGCTGGAGAAAATGGCGGTAATTTCATTACAAAAGCCATAGAAATGCACTCCCATTTCTTTTCAGAAACATACATATCAATGATAATCTTCTGATTTCTGTCTTCATCTGTTGACAATTCGTACCGTTCAGTACAATTTCTGCCAAAATTTCAGTACAACTCTGTTAGGATCGGTTATTGACTAAGGAGTGTTTAGAAGGGGGGGGGGGGGGTTTGAATAAACACTTCTAGGAATTTAAATGTTTTTCGAAAAAGGTAGTTCAGTTTTGTTACAAACTGAACTAAGTATCCCGTCGGTCAATATCAATCAGTTAAACTGAATAATCAGTTGCGGAAAATAAACTGATTGAAAGATAGAATATCTAACTGGAAATAAAAAGCTGAAGTAAAGATAACACAATATGTTTCTGGATGTTCGGAGAATTGAATAACTCCTACGTCACCCCTTCTATCACAAAGATAGGATGTTCACTAAAAGACTTTGATCGAGTACAACGCTTGTACAGACCCACTTCAGTTAGGACTTATCTATTGCCTGAACTGAAACTCTTAGTATAATACAATGATCTCTGTAAGTAACTGGACTTAGCACTTATTGAATTATCAATATTTCAGAGTGCTAGTTTACTCAATGTGTAGCCTTGATTGCTACGAATAGATCTAATAAGTGTGAGCTGAGATTTTGACAGAGTAATGGCAAGTTTGAGATTGGTCAATCGTGTCATTGTCAACTGCTCTTTAGTCATATTTATAGATTTATCTTTCAACGGTAATTTCGAATTCTCGTATCCGTTGATTGCCACCTTATCATTTCTTGGACAAAGTTCTTGATTGCCGCTTCATCATTTATTGTAAGACGGCGTATTAATCTCAATAGCCGAAATACGTTTTTCTATGCAGTGCGGCTTTCCATATTCAGTTGCTGTCTGATATGTCTTTTTGTCTGTTGAATGATCTTTCCCGAGGTATCTTCAGTTGAGAAGCTTTAATGTTTTAGGCTGAATGTTTTAACTGATCAGTTCTCAACTGATCAGTTTGTGTCAACTGATTTTAGTTGAATGTTCAGCTGCCGAATATGCTTTCATGTATTAGTTGATTTTATGTTTTGTCAAACTCCAGAATTTAGTTTCCAACAATTTCCCCCTTTATGGTGTTTGACAAAACCAAGAGATTTAACTCAGCTCTTTGTTGATAATAGATTATGCAACTGAATCATAAGATAGCAGAATTCCTTGTAGATAATATAAATTCTGAGAGAATAACATCAGTTGGAGAAAATAACATCAATTGATAATAATCTGATAATAATCTGATTCATTCAGATAATTCTTTACCTGTTTTCCCCCTTTTTGTCAAATACCTCCATTTTGTCCGATAGCTTTTTAACGTGAAGGGAGAGAATTTTGACATCTGATGTGATGCTTGAGGCAATAGTGGTGAAGGAGGTCTGTAGTAACTCCATTTGCTTTGAAACAAAGGTTTCCAGTCGCTGAAATCTTTGACTATTTACATCTTGATCTGTAGATAAGGAATCGAGTAACCCCTGCTTTGTTTGATCCATAGTTTTGACAAGGGAGTCCATTTTGACTCTAAGAGCATTCATTTTCTCTAAGTTGGACTCATTTAGATGATCCAATTTTAGAGTATGAGATAGTTGCGTGTTCTGAATTTTAGAGATGGTAGAGATCATTTGCTCCATATTATTCTGTAAATGCTGAACTTCTTCCAGAATAAGATCAATATCTGAAGAATTTTGAGGAGGAGATTGGTAGGAGGATCCTGCTTCTTTGGTGATGTGTTCAGAAACGACTAATGTGTGGTCAGTTGAGACTGGATCATCAACATTTTGAATCGAGACATCAGTTTCAATTATTTCTCCTTGAACTGTAAGTAGAGGAGATGAATTCTGTTCAGCAGAATGATTGGTCTTAAGAATAACAGATGGTGGAGAATTGAGCACCGGTTCCTGTAGCGGAGGATCTTGACAAGCAAGAGGATCGTCCGTTGAAGTATTCATGTCAGCAGATGAAGCTTGCTGAATTGGTTCTTTTGCAGAGATAGGAGCCTCTTCATCGGTTTGATCAACTGGATGATCAATTTTGTCATTTGTAGATTTACTCAAGTGAGAATCCTGAACGATTACTGAAATGATCTCATCGATGTGAGCAAAGGAAAGCTCAGCTTCGGTGTATAGTTGTTGTTCAGTAGGAGGTGACTGAAGCTTTTCTAGAACTGGTACGTCAGTTGTAACAAGAGCCTGTTCAGACGATGGTTGCTGCTGTTCAGTGAGTGATTCGTCATCTTCGTTTTCATCATCAGTGTCTGAATTTCCTTGATGAATGACTAATTCCTGATCCATTTCCCAAAATTTAATCTGAGATAGCAACCCAACCAAATCAGAATCTAACTGAGTGATCACTGCTTGATCAGCATAGGCAGTTGGATTTGTGGGAATATAGTTGTCCTTCAATTTTCTGATAATATGAGCCAACTTCTTTGCTCTCACTTGATCAAATAAGTAGGTTTTCCTTTCCATAGCCAGAGTAATGGAGGCTGCTTTTACTGTCTTCAGAACATAATCTTCCAGTTTAATAAATTTATTCAGTTGAGATTTGTTCTTCAGTTTCTTGGCAAAAATTTCAGTTCGGTAGGCCCTCCAATCATCATAGGCCTGAATTTTTGAAGCTGCAAAATCATTAACCTTTGCCCAAACAAGGTCAATGTGGGTTTGAATCGGATTTGTTGGTCGAGGTTTTTCAATCATCTTCCCCTTTCCTTTGTCAGAGCTCATGAGGTGTGGAATTTCTAACCCAGTTCGAGTTGAATCCACCATTTCTACAAACTTGATGCCTTTCGGGCGTGCGGGTGCGACACCAATTGGTCGAGATATCTGAGTTAAGGGAGCTTTGGCCCTAACTGATTCCCTCTTTGTGCTAGCTGAATCGTCAGGTGGAATGATGTTCAAGGGAACAAATTCTATCGGTTGCTGACTCTCAGTAGTCATTGACTGATCAGCAGCAATGGTGACTTCAGTAACCGACCTCACTCTTTGAGTTCTTGTTCTCTTGACAATCTGAGGTGATGGAGTTCTCTCTGAATCAGTTGTACTCAGAATCAATTTTCTTTTAGTAATCTTTCGTTGAGGTAGAGTTTTGACTTTCTTCTCTGATTTTGTAGTCGCCTGATCAATTCCAATCTCCTTCTTAATCTTGACGAATTTGGCAGGAGAAATGTCCAGGTTGATTTTTGGTGGCATAGTGTTCTTTGCATTGAACACCTTGAATTTCGATAATCTTTCAGAATCAGCATCCACTAAACCTTTTACTTTCAAAAGATAACTGATTTGTACGGCAAAACCCTTGGATTGTTTTGACGACAAAAACATATTCTTCAGTATGTTGAAGATGAGCCGTTTCCAGTTGAATTTTTGATCAGTCATAATAGCAGTAATGGCTTGAAACTTTTCCAATGTAAGGGCAGCAAATGATCCTGCTTTTGCAGAGCCCTTTAGCAATTATATCAGCAAGCAACTGAATTTCATGTTTCAGTTACTTCTTAGGATCGGAAACTTTAATTTTCCGTCCATCAGCAGATAAAAGGATTTGCATTTCATCAATATCAGATGCTTTGACATCCGAAAGTTGTGCTAATCCGTCACAAGGTAAAGAGAATAATTCCCCAAAAGAATCTTCAGATATAGTCATCGACTGATCATTGACAGTAGAATTTATGATACCTTCTGAGTCAACCTTGCCAGAGGAATAGAAATCTTGAAGTTCTTTTGGATATATATCCTGCGATGATTGTCCCAGAAATGTTCTCAGTCCAGCATTTTCGAGTTTTTGAAACACCTTTTTGACCTCATCATCTCCGAAAGATAAAATGGATCCAAAATTGATTGTCATAGCATTAAGCATGTAAGCGGGAATCTGAGTCGTCATTTCGTACTGGGTGATTTGCTGAAAGAGAAATTTAGAGAAGATATTTGTTCTTACTTTCGGCAGTTTGTGAATAATCAAAAAGTAGAACTGAAATGAAGCGGGCAATTGTACATATGTTCGTGACTATTCAAATTTTTGGACACGTGTCAGTCCGTAAATAATTTGTGTTTTTCAAAAAATAATGTACGCGTGCCATGTGTGTGCAATTTTGAGCGGTTAAAAACGTGTACACGTTGTAAAATTAAATTCATCATGATTTAGCAGATAGTCACGTCATTTGATTTGGAATATAATAGGTTTAATTTATTAACTTTGATGAGAAGATTAGTAGAATTTTCAACTGAACGATCAGTTAGGAAAAACTGAGTCCTTTCAGTTAGGAATTCACTAACAACTGTCTTCTCAGTTAATCTCTTAAACCATCATTCCCCCTAAATAAATGCATTAAAGAAAAATGACGGCAATAGACAGTAATGATTAAAGACGAGTATAGTGCTTGGCATATCAAACGTCATAGAGAGAAGTGTCCTTTCGTTTTCCTTGTCCTGGCCTATAAATAAGACTGAAAAGTTAGTCACAAGTATCAGCAGAAAACTTTTAAGAAGAAATGGCAGGAGCAAGTAGTTCAAGCGTCGTTCTAGTTTCACTTGAGGCACAAAAAGCTGCGATAGAAGACAAGGTCTTCTATGCTAGTCTTCCCTACTGGGAAGAGTTACAGGAGCTAGAGCTCCTGTACAACTCAGGAAGGGTCACCACCTTTATGCGGATGGCCCAGTTGAGAGAAGTGCGAGAGCACTTAAAAATTTCTGCAGAGGTGGATGCCTTCAAGGAGGGCCACCTTTATGAATTGATGTTGCGTAAGGAGTTGGAGACTCTTAACAGCATCGTATCTTCACATAGTTTCTGCAAAACTTCTTCCTCAGCACTAGCTGTTTGGATGAACATGTGGATAGCTAGTGTGAAGGAAACTTATGATCAGGTAATCCTGTCAAATATTTATGGATGAATGAAATATTTATTTTGATTAATGTGTCATTTTATTTTGTTTTTGTGCACAATGATCTGCGATGAGATATAAACACTTAAACGCTAACTGATATCAGTTGTGATAAACAAATAAACTGATAAAGGATTAATTTTAATAAGTTGGTTATAAGATTCAAACTAATATGAGTTATTAATGATTAACTTATAACTTAAAGTCCTTGGTAAATAGGAAAGACATATTTAATGACTTAAAACTCTTCGGCTTCTTCATTTTCCTATAAATAGTGATCACAATGTGATATATTATCAGTAAACTTTCAATATGTCTGATTCTGATACAGGCAGTAGCACTCATGTCCATGTGACTGATCAGTCAGCCCCTCGTTTAGCTGAAATTAAAAGAAAAATGGAGAAATATGTCTTTCAAAAGGTATTGACAACCTGGGAAAAGATTCAAGAGTTGAGAATGTGAGTGACAGTGGTGTCATTCCTACTCGTGCTCAGGAAAGGAGAGCACTGAAATATCTTGCTCGTTTGAGGTTAGCCATGTTAGAGATTTGGTTGAAGATAAATGTCTTTTAGAGGCACTGCTGTGGAAGGAGTGGCATGTTGTTGATAAGATTTCGAAGTCTAGGGCATTTGCCAGAGTTCGAATATATGAGTTGAATGATTGGGTTAGAGCATGGCTAGATACAGTTGGATCTATGATTTCTTCTGTAAATTGGAACGTTGGTATTCTTAATGAAATATTATTCTTAATTTGTTGTGTTCTTATTTTCTGTATTTAATTCTGTTGAAGAAGTTATATTTCTAATAATATCTAAGATAAATCAATTAAACCAAGAATGTTTCGAAAATAGAAAACTTAGCCTCTGGTAGTGGTTTTGTGAAGATGTCTGCTGCTTGTTGTTCCGTTGAGACATACTCCAATCTGATGTTCTTCTTCAGTGCATGATCCCTGATGAAGTGATGTCTGACATCTATGTGCTTTGGTTCTGGAGTGAAGAACTGGATTATATGTTATAGCGATTGTACTTGTGTTGTCACAGAATATCGGTGACTCCTTTGCATCAACACCATAATCTTTCAGTTGTTGCTGAATCCAAAGCAGTTGGGCACAGCAGCTTCCAGCAGCAAGATATTCTGCTTCAGTTGTGGAAGTTGCTATGGATGTTTGCTTTTTACTGAACCAAGAGATCAGTCTGTCTCCTAGAAACTGACATGATCCACTTGTGCTTTTCCGATCAAGCTTGCATCCTGCATAATCTGCATCTGAATAGCCAACTAAATTGAAAGATGAGTCTTTTGAGTACCATAATCCAACATTTTGCGTGCCTTCAAGATATCTCAAGATACGTTTGGCAGCAGAAAAAATGTGATTGCTTAGGATTAGCTTGAAATCTTGCACATATACATACAGCAAACATAATATCAGGACGACTAGCAGTTAGGTACAATAAAGAACCTATTAAACCTCTGTAAAGTGTCATCTCAACTGATATTCCCCCTTGATCAGTGTCTAATTTAACTGATGAGCTCATTGGAGTACTTGCTGTTGAACAAGATTCCATGCCAAATTTCTTCAGCAATTCCTTGGTATATTTGGTTTGGCTGATAAATGTTCCTGAGTCCAGTTGTTTCACTTGTAAACCAAGAAAGAATGTCAGCTCACCCATCATGCTCATTTCGAACTTTTCCTGCATCAACTTAGCAAATTTCTTGCATAATTTGGGGTTAGTTGACCCAAATATAATATCATCAACGTAAATTTGAACAAGTAAGATATGATCATTTTTCGAGAATTTAAACAAAGTCTTATCAACTGATCCAACAGTAAAATCATGATCAGTTAGAAATTTTTATAAGGTTTCATACCAAGCCCGTGGAGCTTGTTTGAGACCATATAATGCTTTGTTCAAATGATAAACGTGATTAGGAAAATTATGATTGACAAAACCTGGAGGTTGTTCAACGTAAACTTCTTCTTGCAATTGGCCATTTAGAAATGCACTTTTCACATCCATTTGATAGACTTTAAAGTTCTTGAAGGATGCATAGGCAAGAAATATTCTGATTGCTTCCAGTCTTGCAACTGGTGCAAATGTCTCATCATAATCGATTCCCGTTTTGTCTATAGCTTGTGATACGGAGCCTGATTTGTTGCGAACAACTGAAAAACGTCATTAGTTTCAGTTTGTTCCTGTTTCATGCAATGTTAAAATGAGTTCTTCTCTTGTAAAATCAGTTGAGCTAAAATCAAATACCTGTTGACTTGTAGATTCTGCTTCAGTTTCATTTGGCATTAGACATTTGATTTCCTCTTCATCACTTGAGCTATATGAGCTTTCTGGTTCTGATTCGTCACTATCAGTTTCTGCCCATTTGGATTTGTTCTCTTCAGCTAATAGAACTTCCTGTTTCTTTTTGTAGGTTTTCTTATCATCTCTGGGTCTTCTCTTATGCTCATATGGTTTCTTTCTTCTGTCAGTTGATCCTTGACTGTCCTTTTTAGGTTTAGGACAGTCAGCAATGTAATGACCTGTTTTGCCACAATTGTAGCAAGCATTTGTTTCTTCTTTGGAATTATTTCTCTGGTATTGCTTCTGAAAGTTTCCTTGGTTCTTTCTCATGAACATCCCAAACTTTTTGATGAATAATGACATAGCATCATTGCTTAACTGATCAGCAGATTTCTCGGCTGAACTAGTTGGTTCAGTTCTGACAGCTGCTAAAGCAGTTGTAGTTGTAGGAGTAGATGGTTCTCCTTCTCTGTTCTGCAATTCAAATTCATAAGCTTTTAAATCAGCAAATAGTTCATGAAGTTCGATCTGGTTCAAATCTTTAGATTCTCTCATAGCCATAGTTTTGACATCCCATTCCTTTGGAAGACCTCTCATCACTTTTAGTGCAACCTCTTTGTTGGTATACACTTTTCCGAGTGCATTTAATTCATTTACAACACTGCTCACCCTTTCATCATACTCATTCATTGATTCTCCAACCTTCATTTTGATATTGTCAAATTTCTGATCAGCAACTGAGAGTTTATTTCTTTTGTTTGGTCATTTCCTTCATATAACTGAATCAACTTCTCCCAAATTTCTTTTGCTGTTTTGCACATCTTTATTTTGTTGAAGGTTGCTTTGTCCAGTGTTTTGTATAGATTATCTTTGGCCACATTGTCAAGATTAGCTTTCCTTTTGTCCTCAGTTGTCCACTCTTCTCTGGGCTTTTGAATTCTCTGTGGTGCCCCTTCAGTTATGGCAATTGTTGTGTTTGCTTTTAGAATCTTCATGGGTCCGTCTGTTATGACATACCACATGTCATCATCATGTGCAGCTAAGTGAGCCTGCATTCTGATTTTCCAGTCATCGAAATCTTCTCTTGAGAACATAGGAATTTTATTGAATGAAGTCATGCTAGCAGATTTATAGATCAGAAGTATTCAAGAACAAGATTCAACTGCTCTGATACCACTTGATAGGATCGGTTGTCGTAACAAGAGTGTTTAGAAGGGGGGGAGGGGGTTGAATAAACACTTACACTTAAAATTGTTCTTTAACAATATTTGAGTTCAGTTTAGTGACAAACTGAATCTCGGAATCTTGTCGGTCAATAACAATCAGTTAAACTAGAGTAGTTGCGGAAAGTAACTGACTGAAAGATAGAATACGAAACTGAAAGAAATATGCAAGAGTTGTTTCTGGATGTTCGGAGAATTTAATTACTCCTACGTCACCCCTTCTATCACAAGGATAGGATATTCACTAAAAGATTTTGATCAAGTACAACACTTGTACAGACCCACTGCAGTTTGGACTTACAACTACCAAAACTGAAACTCTTAGTTCTACACAATATTCTCAGTACGTAACTGATATTAGCACAATTGAATCTAACAGCTTTTAGAGAGTGTTAATAGGCTCAGATTGTAGCCTTGATTGCTACGAGTAATTAAGATGAAAGTGAGCTAAGATTTTGACAGAGTAACAGCAAGCTTAAGATTGAGTCATTGTCTCTGTTTCTTCTGATGTTCTTCAGTCATATTTATACTTCTCTTTCAACGGTAACTTTGATATGCATTTGAATTCTAGTATCCGTTGAGTGCCACTTCATCATTCGTTGGGCAATGTTCTCTTTAATAATTGTAGTTCGGCGTCTTAATTGCTTTGTCCGGAATGCGTTGTTTTAAGTAGTCTTGGTTGTTGTGCAGCGCTCTTGTACTCTGTTATGTCTTCTTTGTTCTTTCCCGAGACATCTTCAGTTGATAGACTTTAAGATATTCGGCTGAATGTTTTTAACTGATCAGTTCCAACTGATCAGTTTACTTTGTATCATTGTATCAACTGAATTCAGTTGATAAGTTCAGTTGTCAAATTTGCTTGCGCGTATCAGTTGATTCATATTTTGTTAATCGGTTGATTTATGTTTTGTCAAACTCCAGAATCTAGTTTCCAACAAAATTTTAGAAAGAGTAGCAGGTCATCCATACTACTGTTTTCTTGATGGATATTCAGGTTATTATCAAATTCTCATTGCATTTAAAGATCAAGAAAAAACTACATTCACATGTCCTTTTGGAACATTGCATTTAGAAGGATGCCATTTGGATTATGCAATGCCCCAGCAACATTTCAAAGATGTATGCTAAGCATTTTTTGCGACATGGTTGAAAATTGTTTGGAAATTTTCATAGATGATTTAACTGTCTTTGGGAATACATTTGATAATTGTCTTGAAAATTTGGAAAAAGTTTTAAAAAGATGCGAGGAAAAAGGTCTTATTTTGAATTGGGAAAAATGTCATTACATGATTACTTCTGGAATTGTTTTGGGACATGTCGTGTCATCTCATGGAATTGAAGTTGATAAAGCAAAAGTTGGTGTCATTGCCAATTTACCCCCTCCAAAAACCATTAAAGAAATTCGCTCATTTTTGTGACATGCTGAATTTTATAGGAGGTTTATAAAGGACTTTAGTTTAATCTCTAAACCCATTTGTAACCTCTTAACAAAAGACACTGCATTTGAGTGGACTAAAGAATGTCAAAATGCTTTTGATAAAATCATTCGACATTTAACATCAGCTCCTATCATGCAACCTCCTGATTAGTTTTTACCATTTGAAATCATGTGCGATGCGAGTGATTATGCAGTCGGTGCAATACTGGGTGAAAGAAGAAACGGTAAGCCTTATGTGATATATTATGCAAGTAGAACTTTAAACAATGATCAAATGAATTACTCCACAACTGAAAAAGAACTACTTGCTGTAATATTTGCATTAGATAAATTTCGTTCTTATTTGATTGGATCAACGACTATTGTGTTTACTGATCATTCTGCTATTAGATATTTTTTGACCAAACAGGATGCAAAGCCACGACTGATACGATGGATTTTGTTGCTCCAAGAATTTGACATTGTGATCAAAGATAAAAAAGGAACCGAGAATGTCGTAGCCGATCATTTATTGAGACTAGTAACAGGGTCATCTTGTGAAATGACACCAATTAACGATAATTTTCCTAATGAACATCTATTTTCAGTTACTACTACACCTTGGTTTGCTAACATAGTAAATTTTCTTGTCACAGGAAAAATGCCACCGCAATGGAGTTCTCAAGATAAAAGAAAATTTTTGAATGAGGTAAAAAACTTTTATTGGGATGATCCGTATCTGTTCAAGTATTGTCCGGATCAAATTTTTCGACGTTGCATAACCGACAATGAGGTAAGTAGTGTCATTAAATTTTGTCATTAAGAAGCATGCGGAGGACATTTTTCTTCAAAGAAAACGGCTGCAAAAAATTTTCAGTGTGGATTTTATTGGCCCACTTTGTTTAAAGACACCCACGAAATCTGCAAAATCTGTGAAAATTGTCAAAATTTGGGTGCGATTTCAAAAAGAAACATGATGCCTTTGAATCCTATCATTGAAATTGAAATCTTTGACTGTTGGGAAATTGATTTTATTCGTTTGGATACTTGTATATTTTAGTTGCAGTTGATTATGTTTCCAAATGGATAGAGGCAATTCCATGTCGAACAAATGATTATAAAATCGTCATCAAATTTTTAAAAGAAAATATTTTTAGTAGATTTGGAATTCCTCGAGCCATGATAAGTGATGGGGGAACTCACTTTGTTAATAAACCATTTGCTTCATTAATGAAAAAATATGGTATTACTCATAAAGTAACTACTCCTTATCATCCTCAAACAAATGGACAAGTTGAATTAGCTAATAGGGAGATAAAGCAAATTTTGGAAAAAACTGTTAACTCAAATAGAAAAGATTGGTCTCTGCGACTTAGTGATGCACTTTGGGCATATCGAACAGCTTTTAAAACATCATTGAATATGTCTCCCTATAGTTGGTTTATGGAAAACATTGTCATTTGCCTGTGGAATTGGAACATAAAGCTTATTGGGCGATCAAAACTTTAAATTCAAGCATGGATGATGCCAACAAATTGCGTAAATTGCAACTTAATGAAATTGATGAACTCAGAAATGACGCGTATGAGAATTAAAGGATTTATAAAGCAAAAATCAAGTCATTTCATGATAAAACAATTCTTAGAAAATCTTTTGAGATTGGTAAAAAAGTTTTGCTTTATAATTCTCGACTTCACATATTCCCATGAAAAATACGATCAAGATGGACAGGCCCATATGTTGTAAAGCATGTATATCCTTATGGAGCTGTGGATATTGAAAATCCTAAAAATTGTGATGTTTTTAAATGAATGGACAAAGGCTTAAACCATTTTTGGAAAATGAAATCTTTCAAGAAGAATTTATTTCCCTTTCTGATCCTTAAATTTTTATGTTGCATTTAATTTTTTTTGTTTTTATTTCAGGTTTCTTTAATATTTTTATTTCCCGGTTAAATGGCGGATAACGGTACTCCGTGACTCTCATAGTCGGTTAAATCAGTTTCCCACAATTGCTAATACAAAATAAAAAAAAATCATTTTTTTTCTTTTCAAAATGGCTGAAATTCTCTCAAAAATTTGTAAATATTTTCCCTCTGTTTCTGAAAATGTTCTAAGAAAAATTTATGCAGGAAGGTGCGAAAGATTGAGATTGCTAATGCAAAAAGGAATTCAAGAAGATATTCGTCTTCTAATAGAAGCTAAGGTCCGATTAGGAGGAGAAGTTCCACAATCATTGCTCATTCGGTATTTGCCTGGATTAGGAGGAGAAGTTCCACAATCACTTATGCGAAAAAACGAAGGGCCAAAAGTTTAGGGGTTTGTCATAAGTGTGCAAGATGGAGTTGTGACAAACGATGCAGATCTTTGGGATGTGTTTCCAATAACAGAGAAGATAAAATTGGTTTCATTAAGAATGGGCTGAGTAAGGAGTCTTTAGATAACATCTTATTGACTCTTGAGATGCATTCTAGTGGACATGTGCATATTGAATTTCTCCGTTTATGGAAACAATTCCAAGATGAGCGTCATAGTCTTGGGAATCCGACTAAAAAAGACCATGTTTGTCAATTTATAAGAAAATTGGATGGGAAGCATATCCTCGACTCATAGAAGGCGTTGAAGCCGTTTCTGGACGTAAAACCAGAGGAAAATTGTGAGCCACAATCACACTACAGTTTATATGCATGTGTGTCATTATTGTTTTTACTATTTATTCTGTTTACAGCTGTGACCCATAGTTTTGTTATGATAACATATTACCCCTATAAAATCTCTCATCTTTCTATCTATTTTCGCAGACCAAAAAAAGAAAGTAAAAACATAGCTGGATCCTCTACACAAACATTGAAAAATATTTGTGTATTTTGTGGGTCGAGTCCTGGAAAAAATGAAGTGTTTGTAGAAGCAGCGAATAATCTTGGAAAGATATTGGCTGAGAGAAAAATTCACTTGGTATATAGGGAGGTAATATTGGGTTAATGGGATCTGTTTCAACATCTGCTCATCTTGGAGGTAGTCAGGTTTTGGGTATTATTCCTACAGCTTTAGCTGAAGGAAATATTACAGGTGTTACGATTGGGGAAGAATTAAAAGTTTCTTCTATGTATGAAAGAATCACTCAAATGATTGAAAATTCTGATGCTTTTATCGCACTACTAGGTGGTTTTGGTACATTAGAAGAAATTTTTCACACTTTTCTTGGGCACAACTTAATATCCATAATAAACCTGTGGGCTTGTTGAATATCAATAATTATTATGACAGTTTGTTGATATTTCTTGATAAAGCTGTGGAACAGAATTTCATTTCAGAAAATTCACGACGGATGCTCATTTGTGCTTCGACTGCCGACCAATTAATTGATGATTTGGAAGCTTTTGTTCATAAGCCTGATCCGATGATAACAAAGATCAATTGGTCGCAATCAAGCAGTAAGAAAAGGAAGTTCGATCATTGATTCAAAAGTCGTGGATTGGTTTGCGTTTGTTTCAGTTTGTTATCTTCTATAAAATTCCAGGTGATATCGCTTTCATTATGTACTCTTTATTAATAGTTATTTTGACATTAGGGACAATGTCATATTCTGATTGGGGGAGAACAAACTTATAAAAAAAATTAAAAAATATATATATATATATAAATATATATATATATATAATAAAATCATGTTTATTGTTTGTATCTTTGTAATTTTTGCAAAAATATCATACATTACATATTTGAAAGGTTTAAATTAGAAAATGTATTAATCTATTTAAGGATGTTTAATTTTTATTTGAAAAAAAAAAGTCAATTTTAATATTCTGATCAATATAAAAATATGATTTATGAAATCTTTTTTAGTGATTAACCATTGTCATAAAATCAGGTATTAAAGTATATGGCCCAAGATATACCTTATAAGAGTGCCTAAAATTTTAAACTCACACATATTTTGTGAGTGAGTGGAGAGGACTGAGAAAACAGTTTTCGAGCTTTTATTGATCATGAGAGAGACTATCTATTGTTTAGATCTTGAGTTCTTATTTTGAAAAAAAATGATATTTCCTGAAAAAAAAAAAGAGGAGAAAAATACAAAAAGAAAGATATTGAAGATCTATGTAATTTTTAAGTTATATGCTACGACACATATATCTCTCATAAAAAAAATAAAAAAAAAAGAAAAATAGAAATTTATTGTACAAATTAAATAAATATGTGGTCAAGAAGCATAAACTTAGTTTGATTCCATGATGTTATGAAAAAAAGAAAAAAATATATCAGGAAAAAAATATATAATAAGAACAACTAGATTTTGAATCAATGGATTTTCTATCTTTTGATTAGTTTGGCTCGTCTGTCTGTCTGCATTCTGTAAACCATTTTTCTGAGCATTTATGTGTATTCCAACTCCATGAGAGAAATCGTTGCCATAAATTGAAACATTTATTAACCTGTGAGGATATGGAGTAGAGACTCTTACTAGGAATTTCTGAAGGCCGTGTACATTTAACTACTTGAAATAAGCTTTGAATTAATCATCAAAATTTTTTTCATAAATTATAATTATGATGATCTTGATATAACTTTGAAAGTTTTCAAATTTAATTTAAACACTTAGATAGTTCCGATTACATTTCTATTTAAATTAATCAATATGTTTTGTATTGCTATTAACGCTTAAATTGCTAGGGACTAGCAATAAGCTGGTTGAGAGGTGTGATAAACATAAAAATTGTACATTAATTAAATGTTTTATAATATAAATATATAGTATTTGTTTTATTAAATGTTTAAATATTATATGTTTTATAATAAATTGTATAAAATATAAGTTGTTGTGTAATTACAAGTTTTTACTATTTTTTACAGGTTCGATAAAACAAGAATAAACTTGGAGTTTCAAATGGGATTAAGATGATTCTTGGACCTATAGAAAGTTGATGTTAATATCTACAATATTGATGACAAGCATGAGATAAAAATCTTCTCACAAGTGGGATCAAATTAAGCAACAAATAAAGTTACCAAAGGAGTGGCAGTTTTACCATGCTCTAGTATTTTGACCATATATTTCAAATTACTTGGTCAAATGGTTTGAAAAAAATACCACAACTAGACAACTCAATTATCCACATGTTTCTTTTTATGTGAAGAAGCAAATTCGGAGAAGAAGATTTTCAAAAGTGATGTGTAATATAATATAATATCTTGGAACATCAATGAAGACTTTTGTGTAAAAAAATAATATTTTATTTGTGGTTGTCTCTCCAAATTTGGCTATAAATAGGGGTGCATTGTAATGTATTGAGATATCCCTCATTCTATGAACAAACCTTTGAGTTCATAATATTTCTCTCTATATTATCCTTTATTTCTTCATTTAAATATAATTAGCATGATAATTTCATATTCAAAGTTTTACACTTTGAATAATGAATAGCTAACTTCCTAAAGTTGAGATGAAAAGGTGAAACTCTTGGCATGATAATAAAGTTACTAAAAGGTAAGAATCTATGTTTTATATTATTTAATCATTATTTATTGTTTATGTTATATTTATTTCTTTAAGTATTTTTATACCCTACTTATAAGTGGGAGTTTTGATTTATTGTTGCTATATGTTACACTACTTTCTTGAAACCACTTAAATGTTAGTTTGGTATTACCAACTATTTAAAGTGGATGCCTTGATTTATTATATATGAATATATTATAATATTAAATTTTTGGTACCATTTAAATGTTAGTTTGGTTTTACCAACCATTTAAAGTGGGAACCTTGATTTACTATATATAAATATATCATAATATTAATTTCTTGGCACCATTTAAATGTTAGTTTGGTTTTACCAACCATTTAAAGTGGGAACCTTGATTTAGTGTTTACAAATATATATACCACAATAAATACTTGACCACATTTATAAGTTTTAGTATATATTATATACTTGTAAGATAATAATATATAACATAATATAAATATGATTATTTAATATATTGGAACCATTTTATTAAGTGAATTTCAATATTGTTCGTTAATGTTAACTTTATTAAAATACCAAAAGTGGATCCTTTAATCTCAACTACTTAAATTAAAATTTGAACAATTAAAATTTATCCATTAAAGATTCAAACAATTAAAATTAAAAAGAAACAAAAACAAAAACAAAACAAAAAGACATTGTAGTGGACTTGTAATTACCTTAGCTTCCATGTGGATACGATATCGGCCTCACCGAATTATACTACTTGTGGACAACCTGCTCTTGGGAGTGCAACAATCAAAGTCGCAACACTGTTTGAGTCTCTTGCCTATACAGATGAAAGGAGGGTAAAGTTAATTGGACATCAGTTGCAAGAAGTGGCTAAGAGTTGGTGGTTGACGACGAAACGAGCCCTGGAGCATAGAGGTATTGATATTACTTGGAAAGTATTTAAAGATGAATTTTATCAGCGTTTCTTTCCAGTATCTTATCGAAAGGACAAAGGGGCAGAATTTGCGAATTTAAGACAGGGGCAAACGAATGTAGAAGAATATGTTGCTAAGTTTTCGTCCTTGCTTCGATTTGCACCTCATGTAGCAGGGAATGATGAAGCGGCCGCAAATCAGTTCATTAATGGTTTGAACCCTGATATATTTACCTTAGTGAACACGGGGCGACCCAATACTTTTTCTGATGCACTGAACAGAGCGAAAGGAGCAGAGGATGGCTTGATTAGGCAGCGAGGGGCTTCTTATAGTGTTCAGAGTCAGAGGCAGCCACAGCCCGCCGTGCAGTTCCACCACCTCCTCCTCGATTCGATAGTGGAAGCAGTAGTGGCAAGAAAGAGTTTTTGAAGGCTAAAGGCAAACAGTTTAAGAAATTAGGAAGTAGTTCATGCTCTAGTATTTTGACCATATATCTCAAATTACTTGGTCAAATGGTTTGAAAAAAATACCACAACTTGACAACTCAATTATCCACATGTTTCTTTTTATGTGAAGAAGCAAATTCGGAGAAGATGATTTTCAAAAGTGATGTGTAATATAATATAATATCTTGGAACATCAATGAAGACTTTTGTGTAAAAAAATAATATTTTATTTGTGGTTGTCTCTCAAAATTTGGTTATAAATAGGGGTGCATTGTAATGTATTGAGATATCCCTCATTCTATGAACAAACCTTTGAGTTCATAATATTTCTCTCTATATTTTCCTTTATTTCTTCATTTAAATATAATTAGCATGATAATTTCATATTCAAAGTTTTACACTTTGAATAATGAATAGCTAGCTTCCTAAAGTTGAGATGAAAAGGTGAAACTCTTGGCATGATAATAAGGTTACTAAAAGGTAAGAATCTATGTTTTATATTATTTAATCATTATTTATTGTTTATGTTATATTTATTTCTTTAAGTATTTTTATACCCTACTTATAAGTGGGAGTTTTGACTTATTGTTGCTATATGTTACACTACTTTCTTGGAACCACTTAAATGTTAGTTTGGTATTACCAACCATTTAAAGTGGATGCCTTGATTTATTATATATGAATATATTATAATATTAAATAATAGGTACCATTTAAATGTTAGTTTGGTTTTACCAACCATTTAAAGTGGGAATCTTGATTTACTATATATAAATATATCATAATATTAATTTCTTGGTACCATTTAAATGTTAGTTTGTTTTTACCAACCATTTAAAGTGGGAACCTTGATTTAGTGTTTACAAATATATATACCACAATAAATACTTGACCACATTTATAAGTTTTAGTATATATTATATACTTATAAGATAATAATATATAACATAATATAAATATGATTATTTAATATATTGGAACCATTTTATTAAGTGAATTTCTATATTGTTCGTTAATGTTAACTTTATTAAAATACCAAAAGTGGATCCTTTAATCTCAACTACTTAAAATAAAATTTGAAAAATTAAAATTTACCCATTAAAGATTCAAACAATTAAAATTAAAAAGAAACAAAAACAAAAACAAAACAAAAAGACATTGTAGTGGACTTGTAATTACCTTAGCTTCCATGTGGATACGATATCGGACTCGCCGAATTATACTACTTGTGGACAACCTGCTCTTGGGAGTGCAACAATCAAAGTCGCAAAACTGTTTGAGTCTCTTGCCTATACAGATGAAAGGAGGGTAAAGTTAATTGGACATCAGTTGCAAGAAGTGGCCAAGAGTTGGTGGTTGACGACGAAACGAGCCCTGGAGCATAGAGGTATTGATATTACTTGGAAAGTATTTAAAGATGAATTTTATCAGCGTTTCTTTCCAGTATCTTATCGAAAGGACAAAGGGGCAGAATTTGCGAATTTAAGACAGGGGCAAACGAATGTAGAAGAATATGTTGCTAAGTTTTCGTCCTTGCTTCGATTTGCACCTCATGTAGCAGGGAATGATGAAGCGGCCGCAGATCAGTTCATTAATGGTTTGAACCCTGATATATTTACCTTAGTGAACACGGGGCGACCCAATACTTTTTCTGATGCACTGAACAGAGCGAAAGGAGCAGAGGATGGCTTGATTAGGCAGTGAGGGGCTTCTTATAGTGTTCAGAGTCAGAGGCAGCCACAGCCCGCCGTGCAGTTCCACCACCTCCTCCTCGATTCGATAGTGGAAGCAGTAGTGGCAAGAAAGAGTTTTTGAAGGCTAAAGGCAAACAGTTTAAGAAATTAGGAAGTAGTTCATCGAGTTCCAGTGGATCCCGACAGAGAGGTCAGGGTCAGAGTTCAGAGTATAGTGGTGTTTATTGCAGTTCGTGTGGAGGCAGGCATGCCACTGAACAGTGTCAGGGAGTGATGGGCAGATGTAACATATGTAAACAACAGGGGCACTTCGCCAGAGTTTGTCCCCAGAGAGGTTTACAGCGATGCCATAGTGCCGGGTCATCGGCATTAGTGCCTCAGATGGAGAAACAGACGTCCGTACATTCATTCCAGCCGCCATCTGCACAGTCCCAGCAGAGATCAAGAGGTATCCAGACTGTGAGTCAACCTCCTAGAGACAGCAGGCTAGGGTGTTTGCACTGACCGAGGAGCAAGCTCAGGATGCGCCAGATGATGTTATTGCAGGTAACTGTTTTCTTTGCGGTTATCCTGCATATGTGTTGATAGACACAGGTGCATCGCATACATTCATATCTGAACGTTTTGCATTATTGCATTCATTACCTGTTGAGTCATTGTCAACTGTGGTATCTATTTCTTCTCCGTTGGGAAGTGCTCTTGTATCTGTAACTACAGTTAGAAATTGTATATTACAATTCGAGGGTCATGAGATTGACTTAGATTTTATTGTTCTTGGATTGGCTGACTTTGATTGTATTTTTGGGATTGATATGCTAACCAAGTACAGAGCCACCGTAGACTGTTTCCACAAGATCGTCAAATTCAGACCTAAAATGGCAGAGGAGTGGAAATTCTATGGGAAGGGTTCCAGATCTCGGATTCCCTTAGTATCTGCTTTGACTATGAAGAGATTGTTGCAACAAGCAGCAGAAGGGTTCCTTATTTATTCAGTAGATTTACTGAAGCCGAGCTCGACATTGGCAGATTTGCCAGTGGTTTGCGAATTTGCGAACGTATTCCCAGAGGAGATTCCAGGGTTACCTCCAGTACGAGAGGTTGATTTCAGTATAGATCTTATACCAGGCACTGTTCCCATATCTCGAGCTCCGTATAGGATGGCGCCGATAGAGTTGAAAGAACTAAAAGCACAGTTAGAAGATCTTCTGACCAAGGGATACATTACACCGAGTGTGTCTCCTTGGGGCGCACCAGTGCTATTTGTACGGAAGAAAGACGGTTCTATGCGATTATGCATTGATTACCGGTAACTGAACAAGGCGACGGTAAACAACAAGTATCCATTTCCTCGCATTGATGATTTATTTGATCAGTTGCAGGGATCCTCTGTTTATTCCAAGATCGATCTGAGATCTGGATATCACCAGCTGCGAGTACGAGATATTGATATATCAAAGACAGCATTTTGAACCAGGTATGGACATTATGAATTTATTGTCATGCCTTTTGGTTTAACGAACGCTCCAGCGGTGTTTATGGGGTTGATGAACCGTGTCTTTCAGAGATATGTAGATGAGTTTGTGATCGTTTTTATTGATGACATTCTGGTGTATTCTAAGAGTATGACTGAGTATGCCGATCATTTAAGGATTGTATTGCAGACATTGAGAAAAGAGAAATTGTATGCCAAACTGTCCAAGTGTGAATTCTGGTTGAACAAGTTGTCTTCTTGGGTCATATCATATCTGGAGATGGTATTTCTGTGGATCCGAGTAAAGTTGAAGCTGTGATCAGTTGGCCGAGACCGACTTCTGTGCCAGAGATACGCAGTTTCATGGGTCTAGCAGAGTACTATAGACGATTCATCAAAGATGTAAGGCCCGAGATGTTATTACAGTAATTTGAGATTAATCTGAAATGATTATAGACAGAACGGATTAGCTGGAGAAAAGTAATGCCAAGATTTTAAGTTGATAAAATGAGATTTTGTAAGAGGGCATGCGAAGCAAGACCGCACCTGCAGTTGAAGAAGGACTGCACCCGCGGTCGATATTAATGAAATTGTGAAGAGGAGGCCGAAGCCTCACCACACCCGCGGTGTTAGCAGGGACCGCACCCGCGGTGCAGTACCGCACCCGCGGTCGTGCAATTGCAAGATGGATAAAATTGTCGACGCATGAGCGCACCCGCGGTCTTACACCTACCGCACCCGCGGTACGACGTGCTTTGCAAAGAATGCGCCACCTCTTGAAATGCATGCAATGATATATATATAGGTGGTAATCCATTCGAAATTCATTCAGAAAAGGGAAGAAAAGGGTCTGAAGAAGAAAGGAGAAAATCCTTACGCCTTTTGCGAGAAATCCGTCCGTCTGATTTTGAATCCGACTTCGATATCGAGTTCCTAGCAACGTAGGCTACAACTGGACGTAAGTTTTACTACGTTTTGACATGCTTTGAAATTATGATATTGTCAGAATTGAATGGAACTCATATATGTTGTTCTTGACATATTAGACATCATAGAATCGAAGTCAGATTAATAAACGGGCTGATTATGGAATTGTTATGATTTTCGGAGTAGTTTTGGACTCGAGTTGATATCAGAATTGAGTTGTTATTGAGTATGAGATATTAGAATTAATATCTGATTGAAATGGTATTGTTGGGTATATTGATATTATACCGTTATGCCATCGATATTGAATTAGGTTAAGTATTGAGCAGAACAGATTTGATTCGAGTGGTGTATTGATATTATACTCCTCGATATTGTTCTTGTCAGATCGATATTGACAGGTTTTGAGTTCGAGACTTCGACAGAGTCAGAGTATCAGAAAGAAAGGTATAAATTAATGTTGAGTTGGGATTGCACAACTCGAGTGAGGTTTGACTCGAGTTTCCCTAAATCACATACTTTTACTTATTGCATTGATATTTGCAATTGATCAGACTTATGATTGTAGTCTATTGATTGATAGCTACTGTGTGATAAGATTGATATTTGTAGCCTATTGATTTATAGCTACTGCATGTAATGACTGCTGATTCGCTAGTCATTGACTGATTTGCTTAGATACTGACTGTATGTATTGATTACTGAGTCGTTGAGTCATAGGCTGATTCGCCTAGTCACCGGCTGATTCGTCTGGTTATTGACTGATTCGTCTTATTATAGGCTGATTTGCCTAGTCACCGGCTGATTCGTCGGGTTATAGACTGATTCGTCTAAACTTAAGCTGATTCGCTTAATTACTGGCTGATTCGTCTGGTTATTGGCTGATTCGCCTAATTACTGGCTGATTCGTCAGGTTATTGACTGAGTCGTCAATTCTGCGGCTGATTCGCCCAGACACTGATATATGAATTATATCGATGCCGTTTAGGGATTGATTCATTCCTATCGACTGAGATTCGATATAATACCTATATTCAGACATCGGGATCCCTAGGATAGAGTTGAGTCGGGTCTGAGACGACGCGTCAGTGGAGTCGAGTCTGAGACGACGCGTCGGTTGAGTTGAGTCTGATATGACATGTTGATTTACATTGTTTATGCCATTCATGATTATTGAATGTTTGATATGGATTTATGTTTCTGATTTGATACATGTTATGAATATTTCTTATATGCTTTCGTATATGTTTTTATATGATTGCATTTATACATTGTTTATACTGGGATATTTATATCTCACCGGAGTTATCCGGCTGTTGTCTTGTTTTGTATGTGTGCATGACAACAGGTGGGGCTGGATCAGGGTCAGGAAGAGGATGAGAGAAGACGAGTTTAGCGTGGTGATTCCGGACTTGGTTTAGAGATAGGGTTAGACACTTGATATTAGTTGTTAAACCCTAGTTAAATAAATGTATGTTGTACAGGACTTGTACTTTTATACTGAGATGTATGTTCATGTTTAATATGTAATTTGAGTAAATTACATTACGTTTCCGCTTTGTATTTTAAAAAAAAAAATTAGACCCTGTTTTATAATTGATTAATTAGTCCCAATGATGATTCAGAACTTGATTAGCGTCCGGGTCCCCACAACAGGTGGTATCAGAGCTGTAGGTACCAGAACTGTAGATTCTTTAGATTGAGATAGAAAAGGCTAGTGAGCGGGGTAGAATGTGTTTCTTTCCTTGCTTATGATTGCTAGTATTCTTTACTGCTTTATATAATACATGTTACTTGATTTATCTGATTTGATTTTGTAATATGTATTATTGGGAACGAATCTGAATTGATTCTCGATCAGCAGTAAGATGATCGGGAGGGGGATTGAATTGAAACAGATGTGTTGGATTGGGCTACTAATCCTTTTGAGTTTCAGATATGCCTCCCAGAAGAATCCCAGAACAGGGTAGTACATCGAATCCTCCAATGGATGTAACACCGACTCCCATGGAAACCTTACTGTAGAGGTTTCAGTCATTCAAACCACCCACTCTGAAAGGTACCGAGACATCAGTCGAGTGTGAGAGTTGGTTAGGTAGCATTGAGTTGCTGTTTGATTCACTAGAGTACAGTGATGAGCGCCGGATTAAATTGATTGGACACCAGTTGCTGGATGTTGCACAAAGCTGGTGGGTTACGATGAAGAGGGCCTTGGAGCAACGAGGTACGATTATTACTTGGGATGTATCTAAAACTGAGTTTTATCAGAGATTTTTCCCAATATCGTACAGAAAAGACAAGGGGGCGGAGTTTGCCAATTTGAGACAGGGTCAGCTGAACATTGAAGAATATGTGACCAAGTTCTCTACCTTGTTGAAGTTTGCTCCTCATGTGTCTGAAAATGACGAAGCCGTTGCCGATCAATTCATCAATGGCTTGAATCCCGATATTTTTACATTGGTGAACATAGGGCGACCCAATAACTTTGCTGATGCCATGAATAGAGCAAAGGGCGCTGAAGCGGGCCTGATAAGGCAGAGAGGAGCTGAATTTGTTCCTCCAGTGTCGAGACCACAGCAACCACTTCCCCGATTCGAGAGTGGCAGTAGCAGTGGTGGAACGAAAGATTTTCTGAAGGCTAGAGGAAAGCAGTTCAAGAAGTCTGGCGGTAGTTCTTCTAGCTCTAGTGGTTCTCAGCAGAGTTATACTGGAGTGTACTGCGGAAATTGTGGAGGGAACATTCCACTGAGCAATGCCAAGGAGTACTTGGCAGCTGCCACTTCTGCAAGCAACAGGGACATTTTGCCAGAGTATGTCCACAGAGGAGTTCCCAAAGATCCCAGGGAACTGAACCATCTGGATCAGCGGCACAGTGGAGTAGACGATCAGCTGCCGTTCCTTCATTTCAGCCAGCACTATCTCAGTCACAGCAGAGGCCAGGAGGAAGCCAGACAGTTGGCCAGCCTCCTAGACAGCAGGCCAGAGTATTTGCTTTGACTGAGGAGCAGGCTCAGGAAGCACCAGATGATGATGTTGCAGGTAACTGATTTGTTTGATTATCCTGCATATGTATTGAGGGATATCGGTGCTTCACATACTTTTATTCTGAGAGATTTGCATTGATGCATGCATTATCTGTTGAGTCTTTATTTACTATAGTAGTGTTTCTTTCCTTGAGAGAAGATCTTGTATCAGCGATTTCTGTTAGATCTTGTATACTACAGTAGGATGAGAATGAGATCGAGTTAGATCGTGTGATAGCTTGTATTGTACTGGTGTTCTATGATTTTGGAACTGCATTACTGATATTGATATGCGGGCCAAGTACAGAGCTACCATAGATTGATTCCAGAAGATGGTAAGAATCAGACCTGAGATGACCAAGGGATGAATATAGTACGATAAGAATTCTAGACTGAGAATTCCTTTGATATTCGTACTAGCTATGACTCGATTATTACAGAAAGGAGCAGAATGACTCCTTATGTATTCAGTTGATTTACTGAAGTTGAGTCTATCATTGGCTGATTTACCAATGATAAGAAAGTTCTCGATGTTTTCTCTGATAAGACTTCAGATCTGATTCCAATCAGAGATATTGATTTTACCCTTGAACTGATATTAGAAATTGTTGAAATTTTGAATCCTGATTGAGACAGATTGTAGACAATGGAGATTATATTGCACAGTCCGAATCAGGGCTGATTTTGAAACGTTAGCAGTTTAAAAAGTTGGTTAGAAGGTTTAGAACTCAATATCGATAGTCAGAACGGAGTGTCGATCAGAGTAACAGATACGTGATGTTGTATTTTGTATGAGATTGATTATTCTGTGATGTCAGATGTGTCAGAATTGTACAGCAAAGATTGATAGTGATAGTCAGAGCCGAATACCAGGTAGGTATTTCCTCTTTACTTTATGATTTTAACTGATTTGTGTATATCAAATAGTTCCAATCAGAAAGAACAGATATTGTTAGAAGCTTACAGTCATGGATTCAGTGTTCAGTCTGATGACTGAGACTGTATTGTATTCGAACAGATAGTTGTGATATAGATAGATGAGATCAGTTATAACAGAAATGTATAGAAATGTTAGCAGAAATTGTACTGATAAGTCTGAATTGCTAACAGAAGAAGCCAGAAAAGATAGAAATCAGAAGATTAGTACAAATTTTGTATAGTTCTGAACAGAAATGGGAGTACATTTCTATGGCTTTCGTAATGAAATTACCGCCATTTTCTTTAGATTATGATATGATATGATTATGATTGACAGATTATTCAATCTATATCTATCAGTTTGTACCAGATTACGTACAAAGAGAACCAGATGACATAGATCAATGTCAAAGAAATAGTCAGATTGACGAGAATGCAAGAATTAGATGATATCAGATTGTGACTTTGACGGAGTTGTACTTGTGATAGATTATATCATAAGCTCTCTTGTGCAGATTTATTACAGATTGACAGATAGTCAGAGTAGATTACCAGATATTGACAGATAATTGTAGAGCTTTGGTACTGGATGTTAGTACTAGTTGATATAGATTATTGTCATGACATGATTAATTATATGACAGTAGCTATCAAGATAGTTCAGAATGGACAGATTTAAGAAACCAACGTTGGATAATAACGATTGGTAATTGAAGATGAAGATTGATTATGTTCTAGATTGGGATAAACAGATAGGATAACAACTACAGATGGTATTGCTTTGTTATAGATTGCAGATTGGCATATACGGATGATGTATAGCCAGTGTTGCGAGATTGACTTTATCAGAGCTATTTGTAGAGATAGAATTTGATATGAGATTGAAATTTCAGAACAGATTCATTGAGATGAGTTTTTAATTTAAACTCTATATACATTTCTTCTGATAATCTGAATTGATTACTTGCGAGTTCGAGGACGAACTCAGATCTAAGAGAGGGAGAAATGTAAGGCCCGAGATGTTATTACAGTAATTTGAGATTAATCTGAAATGAATATAGACAGAACGGATTAGCTGGAGAAAAGTAATGCCAAGATTTTAAGTTGATAAAATGAGATTTTGTAAGAGGGCATGCGAAACAAGACCGCACCTGCAGTTGAAGAAGGACCGCACCCGCGGTCGATATTAATGAAATTGTGAAAAGGAGGCCGAAGCCTCACCGCACCCCCGGTGTTAGCAGGGACCGCACCCGCGGTGCAGTACCGCACCCGCGGTCTCGACATGTACCGCACCCGCGGTCGTGCAATTGCAAGATGGATAAGATTGTCGACGCATGAGCGCACTCGCGGTCTTACACCTACCGCACCCGCGGTACGACGTGCTTTGCAAAGAATGCGCCACCTCTTGACATGCATGCAATGATATTTATAGGTGGTAATCCATTCGAAATTCATTCAGAAAAGGGAAGAAAAGGGTCTGAAGAAGAAAGGAGAAAATCCTTACGCCTTTTGCGAGAAATCCGTCCGTCTGATTTTGAATCCGACTTCGATATCGAGTTCCTAGCAACGTAGGCTACAACTGGACGTAAGTTTTACTACGTTTTGACATGCTTTGAAATTATGATATTGTCAGAATTGAATGGAACTCATATATGTTGTTCTTGACATATTAGACATCATAGAATCGAAGTCAGATTAAGAAACGGGCTGATTATGGAATTGTTATGATTTTCGGAGTAGTTTTGGACTCGAGTTGATATCAGAATTGAGTTGTTATTGAGTATGAGATATTAGAATTAATATCTGATTGAAATGGTATTGTTGGGTATATTGATATTATACCGTTATGCCATCGATATTGAATTAGGTTAAGTATTGAGCAGAACAGATTTGATTCGAGTGGTGTATTGATATTATACTCCTCGATATTGTTCTTGTCAGATCGATATTGACAGGTTTTGAGTTCGAGACTTCGACAGAGTCAGAGTATCAGAAAGAAAGGTATAAATTAATGTTGAGTTGGGATTGCACAACTCGAGTGAGGTTTGACTCGAGTTTCCCTAAATCACATACTTTTACTTATTGCATTGATATTTGCAATTGATCAGACTTATGATTGTAGTCTATTGATTGATAGCTACTGTGTGATAAGATTGATATTTGTAGCCTATTGATTTATAGCTACTGCATGTAATGACTGCTGATTCGCTAGTCATTGACTGATTTGCTTAGATACTGACTGTATGTATTGATTACTGAGTCGTTGAGTCATAGGCTGATTCGCCTAGTCACCGGCTGATTCGTCTGGTTATTGACTGATTCGTCTTATTATAGGCTGATTTGCCTAGTCACCGGCTGATTCGTCGGGTTATAGACTGATTCGTCTAAACTTAAGCTGATTCGCTTAATTACTGGCTGATTCGTCTGGTTATTGGCTGATTCGCCTAATTACTGGCTGATTCGTCAGGTTATTGACTGAGTCGTCAATTCTGCGGCTGATTCGCCCAGACACTGATATATGAATTATATCGATGCCGTTTAGGGATTGATTCATTCCTATCGACTGAGATTCGATATAATACCTATATTCAGACATCGGGATCCCTAGGATAGAGTTGAGTCGGGTCTGAGACGACGCGTCAGTGGAGTCGAGTCTGAGACGACGCGTCGGTTGAGTTGAGTCTGATATGACATGTTGATTTACATTGTTTATGCCATTCATGATTATTGAATGTTTGATATGGATTTATGTTTCTGATTTGATACATGTTATGAATATTTCTTATATGCTTTCGTATATGTTTTTATATGATTGCATTTATACATTGTTTATACTGGGATATTTATATCTCACCGGAGTTATCCGGCTGTTGTCTTGTTTTGTATGTGTGCATGACAACAGGTGGGGCTGGATGTAAGGCTCGAGAATTATCGGTTGTCATTGATGTTGTGTTGACTCGAAGCTATGGTAATGCATGACATTTAGAGTGGAATTTTTGAAGCATGGCCGAAGCCACACCGCCCCCGCGTGCTAGGACTACCGCCCCCGCGGTGTAGGTGATAGAAAATTGAGGGAAATATGCGAAGCAACACCGCACCCGCGGTGCGTGCAAGACCGCACCCGCGGTGCTGAGACCGCACCCGCGGTCATGCAAGAGCCGCACCCGCGGTCTAGGTGCTGCAATGTTAGATTAATTCGCCGTGAGCATAGCGCACCCGCGCTCTTGAGACACCGCACCCGCGGTCTGCATGCGAGATTGCCACCTTTGATTTTAATGTTGACACATGGCATGTATATATATATATGGATTGATGCTGAATCACTCTGCTCCACTTTCAGCAAGGATGAACCGAGAGCAAGCTTAGATATCTCAATTTCTTCATGGCTTAGAAATCATTTTGTGCAAGATTTACCCATCCAAATTCTAGTCCAAGTATAGATTTGAGTTCCTTGCTTCACTAGCTTCAAAAGGATGTAAGTATATCTCCTTTTCAGCATGGTTCGAAATCTATGTATTGGGGAAATTATGATTTTGTTAGAAATATGTGTTATTGGTATATCGAGCATCGTAGATTCGTTATCAGATTGATTTTCGGATATCGTATGCTTTTGTTCGAAATTCCAACATGTATTATGTGAAGATTTTACAGATTTTAGCTGGTGGATTGAGGTGTAGATGAGATTATGAGTTGTGGCTATTGTATATATTGTTTTGTTGAGATTGAGTTGACCGGTACCGAGAATTACACCGTTACGCCGTCAAATTGTATTGAAACCGATTTCAGCTATGTTTATTGAGTTGTTTGAGATGTATATTGATAGAGTGCACCTGGACTATGCCATTTCAGATTTGTATTGGCTATTGTGAACTCGAGACTTCGACGACGACACCGATGATTCGGCAAGAAAGGTATAATTCATGTGGTCACGGGATTGCACAACTCGATTCAGATTTGATACGAGTTTCCCTAAATCACATACTAGATTGTTATTACATTTGATTATGTAATGCCTTGTTTATTGATTTATATTCGAGTCCTGAGATAGGAGAGATTGGCAGACTTGCCAACACTAGACGTTTCGGTGTATCGACGCATAAGAGCAGATTTGCTATATGTGTAGACCCTCGATACAGAGTTGACCGAAGTCTAGGAATAAGACGTACCGTTGCCCCGAGTGGTTGGGTAGGTAACAGACCGTCTTATTCACACCGGGATCCCTAGATTAGAAAAGAGTCGAGTCAAGATTTAAATGTTGAATACATATTTGTATTCTTCTACATGTTTAGATTTTATTCATGTTACTTGATATATTCTATGCTTTTGTACATGATTATGACATTGCATGCATCCATGTTTTATACTGGGATATGTTCTCACCGGAGTTATCCGGCTGTTGTCGTGTCTGTATGTGTGCATGGCAACAGGTGGGGCAGGATCAGGGTCACGACGAGGAAGAGAGAGTTGATAGCGTGGAGATCTCGGGCGTGGAAGATTCCTAGTGTTTCCTACTGGACTTGTAGCACTTATGTTTGTAGTTGTTATTGAACACTAGTGTATGTTTGTACGCACAGACTTGTATGTACATTACGTTGTTTAATTTCTATTGAGACATGTGATGCTTTCGTTAATACATTTAAATTAATGTTAAAAGCAAAATTTTGACCCACATTTTCGAACAAAGATCCAATTAAATCCCAAAAGAATAGAGTTAGAGCCCGGGTCCCCACACTGGATCAGGGTCAGGAAGAGGATGAGAGAAGACGAGTTTAGCGTGGTGATTCCGGACTTGGTTTAGAGATAGGGTTAGACACTTGATATTAGTTGTTAAACCCTAGTTGAATAAATGTATGTTGTACATGACTTGTACTTTTATACTGAGATGTATGTTCATGTTTAATATGTAATTTGAGTAAATTACAATACGTTTCCGCTTTGTATTTAAAAAAAAAAATTAGACCCTGTTTTATAATTGATTAATTAGTCCCAATGATGATTCAGAACTTGATTAGCGTCCGGGTCCCCACAAAAGACTTCTCCAGTATTGCGAAGCCGATTTGTAAGGCTCGAGATTAATAGTTCTCATCGACATAATACTCGGAATATATGAGTATGTATATATATAATGAGGAGTGTTAATTGAGATAAGAATAGGAAATACATGGACAAGAGGAGAAAATCTTCAAATTAGGACAGAACAGTTGGCGCATATGCGCGAAGAAATGCGCGCATATGCATGAGAATTCCAGTAGCATTGGCGCATATGCGCGGAAAGAGTGGCGCATATGCGCGACATTTACAGTAGCATTGGCGCATATGCGCGGAAAGAAGCGGCGCATATGCACGACACCTCCAGTAGCTGTGGCGCATATGCGCGAGATAAGTGGCGCATATGCGCGAAGTGTTAAATTCTGCATTGTCGAGACCAGTAGGTCTCGCGCATATGCGCGAGTAGTGACCGCGCATATGCGCGAGACGTGTACTCCAAAGAACAAGCCATGTGTGCTTGGCCATGCAAAGTATATAAAGGAATGTGTTATTCATTCTTCATTATCAGCAAGAACCGAGGGAAACTCCAGAGCAACTCCTCAAGCTTCAATCATTTTAGAACTTTGATTTTACAAGATTTACACATCCAAACTTTGATACAAGTGGAGATTCTTGTTCCTCTCATCAAAGGCTTTAAGAGGATGTAAGTATCTTTGAATTCCAACATGATTCAGATTTTATGTGTTGGAGAAATTGAGATGTGATTGCTATTAGATGTTCTTAAGAATATAGCCATTGTAGAAACGCTACCGGATCGAAGAACGGATGTTGTATGTAATTGTTACGATTTTTATAGCATGTTTAGAGCTAAATATGCAGATTTTGAGTACAATTACATGTTTGGGATAATAATTATGAGTTGAGATTTATGAATTGTGGATATAGGTTGAGATATAGATTGATCGGTATCGAGAAATTGCGTCGTTATGCCGTTAAAGTATACCGAGGTCAAGTATTGAATGGGATATGTGTTGATTGAGATTAGAGATTGATAGATTATGTATCAACATTTCCATTTCAGATTTGATATTGACATATTCGCCTTCGAGACTTCGACTCCGACACGGATTGTGCAAGAAAGGTATAAATCATGTTGTTTGGGAAGCCACAACTCAAATAAGATATTATTTGAGTTTCCCAAACCAAAATCACATACTAGTATTATTGTATATATGGTAACATGTTTATGACTTGTTTATAGAATTATATTCAAATCATGTTACATGATTATGCTTTGATTATAGAATTGTATTCAAGCATGTAAGATTATTGTAATATTCAGATATGAATATGAGCATGCTTTGTTACAGGTTGATAGTCATTGCATTTAAGATAGGAGAGTCGTTGACAGTCATTGTCAACTATCTAGATGTTCGGTGTATCTCAGCTTAGGAGCAGCCTTGACTCCTATTGCAGTCGTTGATACAGCTCAGACCGAAGTCTAGGAATAAGACGTACAGTCACCCCGAGTGGGAGGGTAGGTGACAGCCATTGACGTCTTATTCACACCGGGATCCCTAGAGTTCTAGTCGAGTCCAGACATGGTTTGATTCGCATTGCATTGCATGTGCATATGATGTCATTCATGATAGCATGTTTCATGTTTAATTGATTATATGCATGTATACATGTTTATACTGGGATTTGTTCTCACCGGAGTTTCCGGCTGTTGTTATGTTTGTATGTGTGCATAACAACAGGTGGGGCAGGATCTGGGTCACGCAGAGGATGAGAGATGGACATAGCGTGGTGATCTCGGGCATAGCAGAAGAACTAGTAGTTGTACTTTTGGTCTGTACTGTATTTAATTACTAGTTGTCGAATATGGTTTGGAACCAAACGTATTTGTATCTTATGTTTGTATATTATGTTGTTGAATAACATAGAATCTTCTTGTGTTAGCTTTCATTTGAGTTAATGTAAAAGCAAAAATTTGACCCACTTTTTATATTAATGATCCCTTTAGTCCCGAAGAAAAGAGTTAGAGCCTGGGTCCCCACACTATTACCCAGTTGACACAGAAGAATGTGCCATTTGTGTGGTCTGAGGATTGTGAGTCTAGCTTCTTAGAATTGAAGAAAAGGCTGACCAGTGCACCTGTCTTGATGATTCCTTCAGGTACTGGCGATTTCGTTGTATATTGTGATGCATCCCACAGAGGGTTAGGATGTGTTCTTATGCAACGAGATCATGTGATTGCATATGCCTCTAGACAGCTGAAGCCACACGAGATTCGATACCCCATTCATGATCTTGAATTGGCGGCTATTGTTTTTGCACTGAAGATTTGGCGTCATTATCTTTATGGCGAGAAATTTGAGATTTACTCTGATCATAAAAGCATCAAGTATCTGTTTTCTCAGTCAGAATTGAACATGAGGCAGTGTAGATGGCTTGATCTATTGAAAGATTTTGATTGCGAGATCAAGTACTATAAGAAAGGTCAAATGCAGCTGCGGACGCCTTGAGTCGAAAGGTATGTTCCTTATCCTTATCGACAATAGGTGTATCAAATATGATTGAAGATTGTTGCTTGTCGGGTCTAGCATTTGATACAACTAGTAGACCTCTACGACTTTCTTCAATTCAAGTTGAACCAGATTTGATTATGCAAATCAAAGAAGCGTAGAGAACTGATCAGAATATTCAGAAGTCGATTCAGATGGTCAGATCGGGACTTCAGTCAGAATATCAGGTACATGATTTTGTTCTGTACGTGAATCACCGTCTTGTAGTGCCAGATGTACCAGAATTGAAACGACAGATTATGTCAGAAGCGCACTGTAGTCGGTTCAGCATTCATCCTGGAGGCCGAAAAATGTACAACGATTTGAAGACACAGTTCTGGTGGAAACAGATGAAGTCAGATATTGCCGAATATGTGTCTAAGTGCTTGAATTGCCAACATGGTGAAGGCCGAGAGAAAGAAGCCCGGAGGTTTACTTCAGAGTTTGACTATTCCTGAATGGAAATGGGATCACATTTCCATGGATTTCGTGACGAAGTTACCTCGATCATCCCGGGGTTGTGATGCGATTTGGGTTGTAATAGACAGATTAACCAAATCAGCTTGTTTTATTCCGTACAGAATGACGTACAGACATGATCAGATGGCGGAAATATATGTCAGAGAGGTAGTCAGATTGCATGGTGTGCCGAAGTCTATCGTATCAGATCGAGATCCACGATTCACTTCACACTTCTGGCACAGTTTACAGCAGGATTTAGGTACGACATTGTACCTAAGTACTGCTTATCATCCCCAGACAGATAGACAGTCAGAGCAAACTATCCAGACTTTAGAAGACATGTTGAGAGCTGTAGTGCTAGACTTTGGCACTAGTTGGCAAGATTCACTACCGTTGTGTGAATTCTCGTACAACAACATCTACCAAACGAGCATAGAGATGGCACCGTTTGAAGCATTATATGGTAAGAAGTGCAGATCTCCTCTATACTGGGATGATATATCTGAGGTACCAGAACTTGGGCCTGATATGATCCGTTAGATGACTGAGAAAGTAAAGACAATTCAGAAGAGAATGAAGACGGCACAAGATAGGCAAGCCAAATATGAGAACATCAGACGTAGACCGTTAGTATTTCAGCAGGGAGACAGAGTATTTTTGAAGATTTTCCCTTTCAGAGGCGTTGTCAGATTTGGCAAACGCGGGAAGTTGTCTCCGAGATACATTGGTCCTTACGAGATTCTTGAAAAGATTGGTGATCGAGCATATCGACTTGCACTTCCTCCTTCTCTATCCGGGATACACGACGTTTTTCATGTATCGATGTTGCGCAGATATATGCCTGATGCTTCTCATGTCATTCAGCCTTACGAAGCTGAGCTTGATCAAACTTTGAGTTATGTTGAACAACCGATACAGATTCTTGATCGGAAAGAAAAGCAGCTCAGAACGAAGATTATTCCATTAGTGAAAGTCTAGTGGAGTCGTCATGGCATCAAAGAAGCGACTTGGGAGACATAAGCAGATATGAGACAGAAACATCCCGAGTTATTTATGTGATGTAAGTATTTCTCCAGTTTTGATTTTATTGCCTCTTATACTTGCAGTGATTGATTGCCGGTGATTTCGAGGACGAAATCATTTCTTAGAGGGGGAGAAATGTAAGGCTTGAAATTTATTAGTCTTCATTGATGTGAGACTCGGAAGATATGAGTATGCATGATATAAAATGAGAAGCACTAAGTGAGATGGGAGTAAGAAAGAAATGGAAAAGATGAGGAAATATTCAGAATAAATTAGAAGGGCCGAAGCATTGGCGCACATGCGTGAAGCAATTAGCGCATATGCGCGACAATTCCAGTAGCATAGGCGCACATGCGCGAAGAAATGCGCGCATATGCGCGACACCTCTAGAGACTTTGGCGCACATGCGCAAGATGAAGCGCGCATATGCGCGAGGTGTTGATGCCGAGACAATATGTCTCGCGCATATGCGCGAGTTGAGGACGCGCACATGCGCGAGAAATCCAGCATGAAACCTTATGTTGACACATGGCATGAACTATATAAATCATTGTAAGGTGTCATTCTTCATTTCCTATCAGCAAGAAACGAGAGAGGAATTGGCTGAAAACATTTCTTTCATCATAGCTTAGAGACAAGATTTTGAAGAATCCGGCCATCCGAATTTGAATCCGAGCTTATATTTGTAATCCTCTTGCTATTAGCTACAAAAGGATGTAAGTATTTATATGTTTCAGCATGTTTTGATAGTTACATGTTGGGGAAAACTTTGATATGCTTGTAGATATATGTTCTTATGATTATATGCAACGGTTATTCACAGTCGGATCGAAGAACGGATGTGTGATGTAATTGTTATAGAATTTCAGCATGTTTGGATTGAGATTATGCAGATTTTTGAGAATATGATACATACATATGGTGTTTATTATTCATTGTTGAGAGTTGATATTGAGTCTTGTTGAGAATTGAGTTGATCGGTATCGCGAGTTTACGCCGTTATGCCGTCAAAATAGACCGAGATTAAATATTGATGTGTATGTGTATCCTTTTGAGTTAGAAGTTGATATGGTGCATTATATATATGTCATTTCAGATTTGGTTTGACAGATTCGTCTTCGAGACTTCGACTACGACATCGATAAAGGTTTATCAACGAAAGGTATATTCATGTGTTGGTTTGGGGAAGACACAACTCAAATGAGGTTCAATTTGAGTTTCCCAACAAAATCAAATACTAGATTATGTTTATATTTTGAATGTTTATGCCTTGTTTATAGATTTATATTCAAGCCTTGAGATAGGAGTCATTGACAGATTTGTCAAACTAGATGTTCGGTAGTATCGTCGCATTGGAGCAGTTCGACTCCATGTGTAGACACTCGATACAGACATGACCGAAGTCTAGGAATGAGACGTACCGTTACCCCGATTGGAGGGTAGGTGACAGACAGCGACGTCTTATTCACGCCGGGATCCCTAGAGTAGAGTCGAATTGAGTCAAGACATGATTTGATTGATATGGCATGCTTATATTGATTTGGTTTCGTAGACTATGGAACCTATTACTTTTGATATTATTCATGATAGTTTGTTTCATGATTTATATTTTGTTTATGCATGCATACCATTTTTTATACTGGGATTTGTTCTCACCGGAGTTTCCGGCTGTTGTTATGTCTGTATGTGTGCATAACAACAGTTGGGGCAGGATCAGGGTCACGACCGAGATGAGATCGAGATAGAGTGGTGACTTCGGGCACAGAGGACTGTTAGTGGTTATTGTACTAGACTTGTACTACTTATGATTTAGAGCTTGTATGGTATGGAACTTTAGTTTGGTATGGATGTATTAGAACAAACCATGTATTTACTTTGGTTGTAATTAAATAAAGAGAGTTCTTATGCTTGGTTATATACATTTGATTTAAAGTTAAAAGCAAAAATTTGACCCACTGTTTTCTAACAACGATCCGATTAATTCCGTAAAGAACTGAGTTAGAGCCCGGGTCCCCAAAGGTACACTTGCTTATCGTGTAGCTCTACCACCGAATCTGGCCGGAGGACACAATGTGTTCCACGTTTCGATTCTGAGGAAGTATATGGCAAATCCTTCGCATGTTTTGAGTTATGAGCCATTGCACCTTGCTCCGGATTTGTCATATGAGGAAAGACATGTCCGAATTCTAGACAGACATGAGCAGAGACTTCAGAACAAGGTGACCAAGTTGGTCAAAGTCCAGTGGCTGAATCAATCAGTGGAAGAGGCCACTTGGGAGGCAGAAACAGACATGAGAAGCCGCTACCCAGAGTTGTTTGGTAAGATTTAATTTCGAGGGCGAAATTTATTTAAGTGGGGGAGGAATTGTAGAGCCCAAAATCATTACACGTAAACCCTTGCATTTAATTAAATTCGAGACATGATCGATTATTTTGCATGATTTTAAATTATTGCATGTTATTGTGATGTACGTTAAAATGTTTTCTTGAGTTTTGTGTTTCAGGCGAATATTCGATGCGGGATCGGGAAAAGAGACCGATGACAACTTAGGAAATTTTGGAATATGAGGTATTTTATTTCAGGTCAATAAAATTAGTATTTTAGATGATTTAAGAAATTTTGAGCATTTTATAGCCTAATTTAATTTATTAGGTGATTTTAAGATTTTAAACTTTTCAAATACCAATTTGGAGATTTAAATCTTGAAACTTGTTACTAAATTATTTTATTTAATCTTAGTGTAGTATTAAATAATTAGAGTAGTATTATTTTTATTACTAATTATTTTGTTAAGCACATTTAGCCCTAATTAGTTAGTTAATTAATTAATTAATTAAGCAAATTTTCACCTAACACACACCCACGCCTTACACACACACACACACACTCACATTTCATTTTTTAGAGTAATAGCTAGGGTTCTTTAGCTACACTAGCAGCCAGCCTTCCTCTTCGAAAATTTCTAACAAATTATCTTCCGATTTCAGCAAAAAATCGTGCCACAATTCGTCCCGGATCGAGTCTCGCATTCTCTCGCGTCGTTATCCGTCGTTTCATGAGTTTGATCATCAAAGACATGTTTATTGTTTTATTTTTGCATCCATCTTATCGTAGTTAGTATTTTGATGTATATAGTATGAAAAATCTGTGTATGTTATGCAAAGGTTTGAGAAAAAATTGTTTAAAAAGATTTTGGATAAAAATTTTAGATCTCAAAATCGAGTCTGCTGTTATTTCGTGTATTGTGAATTTTTGGTCGACTTTCTGGAAAATGTTAAACATATAAAACGTATTACTCTTGAATACCTTCGATTTGACAGTAAATTCGTAATTTTTTGACAATAAACGAGTGCGTTATGATCATTTTTGTGGGACTGCTCAAGCTGTGAAATTTCTATGTCACAAAACCCGCCACCCTCTGTTATTTTCAATTCTGCGACTTATAGTTTTGTTTTCTGGAAATGTTTTCAACATATGATTTGTAGTACATCTGTGTTATCTTCGATTCGATATCAAATTCTTAATTTTCCGATAAGAATTGAGAGAGATGATTTTTATCGTAAAATCGCTCAAGATGTGAACATTTGTCCATGTTCTTCACGTTTTCTCTAGTTTTGGTTGCAGGCTTCGTGGGGATCTCCTGAATCTTTGTTGTTGTTGTTAGGGCAAGATGTACAGAGCGTTCCAATGAAGCCCTCGACGTTTTTAAGTGTGTTCGACGTGCAAAAAAATGTTTTATTTTCGAGGTATGCTAATTGTCTTGTGACCAACTATGAACGGGTTTGGAAGCCGGAGAACGTGTCCGGGGACCTATCCACCTCGGTAAAGTATGACCTGGTTTTGATCAGGATTGGAAAGCAGTAAATTATGACTAGTGATCAATCCACCCGGTAAAGTATGACCGTGGATCTTATGTATGTGGTAGTGGACATCCCTGCCAGCCTAGTACTGTGGTTTAGTCTGATCAGGTGCGATATGTTTGGGTCACTTGCTTTGAAACATATCTCTACACAAAATGATGATGATTATGTATGTTCATGTATGTATGATGCAAGTCTGTTTATGAAATGTTTTGCGATATGATGACACGGCTATGTTTGTGTAAGTACGTTCAATTTTAAGTATGTACACTCTACTTTAAAATGCATGTGGTTTTATTACGTATTATTTGTTATTCTCAGTTTATACATGTTGAGTCTTTAGACTCACTAGACTTGATCGATGTAGGTGAAGACGACTTTTAGGAGGCGAGAATGTTTGGACTAGTGTATTTGATCAGTTGGGATAGCAAATTTGCATCCCATGTCATATAACGCAAGCATCCACTGTCCAGATACCACGTTGATTCTTTGTTTGCACCTGTCACCTGAAATCACACACAATATATAATCTAGATACCTACATCTATCTGAGTCCTAAACAAATTAGTCATTTAGGAACCCAGACTTAGATCAGTCTAACTGACTTTCCAGTTGTTGTGTTCCAAATAGTTTTTCTCGACTTGTGTGTGCTTGATGTGTAGTGTGCAGATGAAGCAATATGATCTTTAGCCTTGTTCAACCGGTTGTTCAGCCGATATCTTTTCTGAACTGGCTTACTGTTATAGTAATTGGAGTAGCCATTTGAATAGTTCAGGTATTTATTGCTGAACCTTTTGGTGACTTACTTTGTGGGTCAGTTGAAATTTTTGGGCTATAACCAATACCATACCTTCTAGCCTTGTTCTTATATTCAATAGGCTGTACAACTGGTTTATTTGGCTCATCACCAGTGATACTCAGCCAAAACTGAACATGGGAAAAGAGAAATATATACTCTATGTAAAATCAGTTGTGGTACATCTTGGTTGCTAAATCCTAAACAAGTTTTATCAGTAACTGATTTTTGCTTATCGTGTATTTTAGCTAGTGCAACAGATGATTTATTCCATACCTTAATAAGCTCAGTTTGCTTTAAATTTTCAAGCATTAACTGCTGAATCATATATTGATTCTTGCTTCTTTCAGCATTCAGCTCAGCAATCTCTCGTTTAAGACTCAACAGATCAACTGATTCATTAGTTTCAGTTTTATCGTCTTTGAGATCAGTTTGTTTTGCTCTGGCCTTCTCAAAAGATAGGGCAAGCTTGTGATACTCATTGACCATGTCATGAAGTGTAGAAATAAGTTCATCTTGTGTGAAGTCAGTTGAACTAAAGTCGAACGACAGAGGAAAACTTGATCTAATCTACAAAAAAAATTGGAAGAATCAATTAAAGAATTGCCTAAGCTCCCCACAGAGATCGAATCGTTTAGATCGCATTATCAAAAACACAAAGGATTAAGGAAATCTGAGCACCAAAATACATTCCTTGTTATAAAATTACTAAATAAATAATTGTTAACTTGTTATAACCATGATCGACAATGAAACAACGTCGATATGTCGAGGGTAAAATTCTCGTTCATATAATGAAAAATAAAAATCTTGAAGGACTTTTCCACTTATCCACTTTTTGCAGCTGCAGTTTTATGAAATATTTTACTAAAATAGGTGGATCCACTTTCCTCATAACAGCTAACTTCCACATCTTCTAACATTTGGAACCAACTTATAAACTCTTATATAAGAAATCTGTTTGATTTCAATTAAACTATAGTCACCAAATTCAACTCTTTGAATTTAACTATCTCAACAAGAAGACGAAATCCAATACATGTATGATCATCAATGGTTCAAGGATACATCTAACTGTGGGTTCAAAACTTCATTTTGATTCAGAATAACATAGTTTTTATCTGGCTTTACCCTAATTAATCACATTCTTTTCGTCAACCCCTTGATCAAGAATGTCAAAACTCAAATATGATTACACCCATCAGATCATGGTAAAAGAATCTCGTAGCATCGTTCCATGATCTCCTAGATATCAACATTAACTTATGATTAGCGTATATTACGGTTTCTTCAACTCATATATCCTGATCGAATCTATAATCATTAGTATATCGAGTTGCAAATGAATTCGATAACAATGTGATATATCTTTCCATAATAAAAGTGAAATGGTATAGGCAACTGAGAAAACATTTTTCCAAAATGCACGTGTCTTACTTGGCCAGATATTTCTTGCACTAATAACTCATCAGATCTTTATCTTCACTCATGGGCGAGCAGTAAATCCCCAACTACAATGCATTGGATCATACGTATTTCGATACTACACTGAACCCCGCTACCCGATGACCTTCAATGAGTTGGTAAACGAGTCAAAGTGTAGTGCTAGTACGCAGAGCCTCCATGTTGTCTCGGGTCAAAGAGCTAATGGTGAACAATCATAACTATGAACTATTTCACTTGATAACTGATAATCACTTGGAAATTCAGATGGAGGATTGTTCGGTGCATCATCAAATGATCACTAATATCTATGAATGGATATATTCATGCAATTAACAATGAAACACAGCGTTTACATCAAAAATACTAGTTTCAAGCTCAAGTGACATTTATCCTTATTTTAGGTTGCTGAATCGACTAGGAACATGTTTAGAACATACAGTACGTTTTCTAATGTGTTGACTTTACATTGCGAGACAGACCTCATGATACCTATTGTATATTCAAGGACTTTATCTATGCAGCTTGTATGAGTATACAAAATTAAATGTCATAATTGAATAAAAACCATAATATATTATTAAAATAAAGGTTGTTTTTACATAAAAATCCATAAAGGTCAAGTGTCTCGCCGTACACCTACTCTAACACATTACCTTTTTTTTCCTTCACATTCAGCAAGGGCCTTTAATCCTCCACAACTGCAATGAAGAGGCTCAAGGTATGAAGCCAAATTCATCCCAAAGAGCTTGCTTTTAGTTTAGTGTAATAAGTAGAGACATAAAGTTTTCCATGTCGGTGTTCTACGATTTCTTGTTGAATTTGAAATATCCTGGAGTCATGTCCTTGTGAAAACCTTTCTTTGAGATCTAAGATCCATGACTAAACCATGTCATTGCATCTCGGCCATATATATGATATTTTTTTGAATCCGTGGAGGCTGGTGCTTAAATAGATCCATTAACAAATCTAAGTTTGTTCTTCGCACTAAGGCTGACGAGCATAGCACGACTCCGTTGCCCGTAATTGTATCCATCAAGTGGTTTAGAGACTAGAATTATACCCATATGATCCAAGGAATTCAAAACCAGGGGGTCTAAAACATCAAGCAATGTTTCTGTAGTTTGGTTTGTTTCGCCGATGTGTTGTGTTCAGCAGAAGGTGGCAAAATCTAGAACACCAAAACAATGTTACAAAAATTAATATTACTACTAAAAAGAATGACGGAACAAAAATTAAAATATTATCAGTCAATAATCTAAAATGTTACACAATATTCACATCACCAACAGCCATTAACGGACTATTGGTTGACACCTGATGCGTGTTTTGTTTCTAAAAGCCGAAAGAATGAAGTAAATGCAAAATAATGAATTAAATGCTTTGATTAGATATACATTATCGTGATTATTAATATGACTGTTGGAACATGAAAACAGACTATCGCAAGAAAAGTATCTTGAATTTGATCCCTAATAAATATTAATTAATTTACCATTCTCATTCCAATTTACTTTTTACCAAGTACGGAGGTCACCCCATCGATAGTTTCAATAAAAATCGTATTTTTATGCTCAAAAAAATAAACAAATATCTGAGAGTGGATATATGGAGAGAACATTGTAGTGAACAAATGGCTAACATCCATATTATACACTTGAAGTAAATATAAATCATCAAAAAATAATACGTATTGGATAAAATTGCTAATATAAAATCATCAAGCAGAATCTAATGGCTCAGCCTCGTTGTTTCTTTCTTTCAACGTGGTCCATTCTTCTGTCTCTGGAAATGAGGAAAAACGCTCATTAGAACAAGGGAGCATAAAGATTTTATCGCTTATTATGAAAATCTACTGCATTAGACTTCAAAAGAGTTGTGTCAATTTTAGTCGACGTGTTACTAACTTGGCTTGTCTCCAATTGCCGATAGCCGTTTTTGTAGGATCGAGGCCACAAAGAGAAAGATGGAGCACATACCAAACATTATTGTAATTGGAAATGCATTAACCTACAAATATTGAAGAGATTGTTAGCATCCAATAGTCGGCTGGAACACCAAACTCGTGATGTTGAAATGGGAATTTCTAATTTGACTTAATTTCTGGGCATAAATCAGCTATAAATCATTTTCTATTATCATGTTAAGAAAATACCCAACTGGATCAGCAAGTGGCAATCCGCCTTCGAAGGAAGAGTGATTTGGATCAAGATTGGAGCAGGTGGGAAGGACAAAACTAATAATTAACCAAATAGTGTGGGGGAATGGTGAAATTGTAACAGACGTACATTGTACAACACGATGCAGACAAAGATGTTCAGTGGGATGCGGAAGAAGTTCATGATGGTGCTCCGGGCCTCCTCAGGTATGTATTGGGATCTCATCTTCATGATGGACGGCCAGAAGATACCTACACAAGCTTCAAAAGTACAGAAACCAAGAAGCTGAAGACAGCCTGAGAATGACATGCCAACCCCTTCCGCATTTGAAGGAGTTATGAAGAACTGCCATAGAGAAGCAACGAGTTACATATTGTTCAACAATATAGAATCAAGTGAAATAACATCAGAATCCCGGACATACATTGGTCAGTATGGGGAGCAAAAGCGAGGCAGAAGATATAACAAAAACAATCTGCATGTAGCTCTCCACTTTAACTGTATTGCGGGCCAATAGACGAGCTGCAATTGTGCTTCCCAACATTGAAGCCAACATAAAAGTTGCAAAAATAAATCCATGCGGAATATCTTCGTCATTTGGACTAAGAGCAGGTGTCCAGAGGAACACAAATGTGTACATCGAACCTTCAAACAAAGACTGTATTGCACCAAGCAATGCAATCTTCTCATCTGACAAATATCAAGTTCCAAAAAAGGATTTAAATTAAAGAAGAGAGAGAAATATATTAGCAGGTTTTGCTGTTTGGTGGTAGCAAAACAAATGAAGTAAACAACCGAAGTTCAAAAGGAGCAGCTGAAAAGTATCTACATCAGGTTACTGCATTGTCTTCTTTAAATTCTTTGGTGATTATATGGAAAAATGGGACCGAAGAACAGTAACCTTTACTTCTCTTTACAGAGCTACTGACTCATTAGAGGAAGATTTTTCATGTAAAAGATTTAAGCATACCAGAGGCAATTGCTACAGCTGCGCCCTTGAATTGAGTCAGCAAGTCCTTGCTCTCCGAAGTGTCGCCATAATTCTCTGTCCACGACGCTAGTATTACAGCCATTCCTATGGCTAGAAATATGGCAGCAGCATCAAAGGGTGATACTGGTCCAAGATTCAAGGTATCAACCAGCAGATTTCCAAACAACCCAGATAAAATGGCAACAAGACCATTGCCGAGAAATATTGCCTTGGAGAAAGTTAATGAGAGCCATTGCGGATCAAAACCCCTCTGCAGATATATATTGAATAAATTATTTCAATCAATAACTATACAGAAGGCAATCGTTTTTCGATGCAACAATAAATGAGTTGATAAGTATATTAAATACAGATTCATTAACAAGAAAATTAGTAAACGCAATTTTCCAGATGAGCAAAAGACACAAGATGATAGAAAAGGTAGAGACAATTTCCTTGTATTCATATATACACATATATGGGCATCTCACCTTGAAGTGCTCAGCCACAAGCCATGACTCAAATGCAGAAAACAAGAGTGATGTGGCAATACCACCCAAAACACGTCCAATCATCAGAACTTTGTAATGAGGAGAATGCTTGGTCATGCAGCTCAGTGTATAAGTGATGCAGTAAGTAATACACGCTCTCTTGCGCCCCCTGCAATTTCATCATAACACTCAAATAAGATATTTTGCAAGAATTATTGCAAATATACTTTATTTCAAGAGGATGCCATACTGTTTATCTGCCAGAGAACCAACAATTGTACCAAACAACATGGAAGACCCAAATCCAGCGATGAAGAGCTGTCCAATTTCACCTTTTCCAAAACCATAAGTAGTGTAAAGGTAGTAAACATATGGACCCTGCAGCCAGTCACCAGCTGTTTACGTGGAATCAACCGTCAGGACAAGTAGAATCATTGTTTGCAAATATCTCGAAGGACCAAAAAAATTGAAAAGGAAAGAATCATGATCTACAAAAAATTGAAAGAACCAATTAAAGAATTGCCTGAGCTCCCCATCGAGAGCGAATCGTGTAGATTGCATAATCATAACTACAGTTTCGAAAAACACAAAGGATTAAGGAAATCTGAGCACCAAAATACATTCCTCGTTATACAATTACTAAAATAATCAGTAGTTAGTAGTTCAACGCATTTTGTGGATAAAATATTCCACTCCATTTGACTACAATAATGTTAGAGTAAATGCCCTGCAAGCCAACGGTTGGCTAGGGAATTTATTGACTCAAGTGTAATAAACCGTCTTTATTTTAATATAATTTAATTTTTAAATGGTTTCGTTATACTTTATCTGTATACCCATGCAAGCAGCATAGATAAAGTCCTTGATTGTGCTTTAATACAAATGAATCGTAATTCGATGTTGAAACTCATTTGTAAACACTGTATATTCTAAATTCGTTCCTAGTCGATTCAGCCGCCTAAAACATGGATAAAGGTCGCTTGAGCTCGAAACTAGCATCTGTGATGTTGTGTACTGCGTTTCTTGGTAAGGACATTGAGATGTCCAAACATACAGATGGGTAGTCATATGATGATTATACCGAACAACCCTCCCTCGGACTTTCCAAGTGGTTATCATTTATCGAGAGGATAAGTTCGTGGTTATGATTGTACACCATTAGTCCTTACGACCCGGGACAACACTGAGGCTCTATATGCTAGGGCTGTGCTTTGACTCGTTTACCGGCTCCAGGAGAGTCATCAGGTGGCGAGGTTGGGTACAGTTGCGACACATATAGGAGTCAGTGCATTGTAGTCGGGGATTCACCGCTCACTTACGGGTGTGGATATCCTATGTGATCTAATGAAATATTAGTGCATGGAATCTCTGGCCAGAGTACGAGATGTACGTTGGAGAAGGAGTTCTCCAAATAGTACACGCGATGCCACTATTATAGTTATCACATAGTTATCGAATCAATATGCAACCCTCGATGAACCAATGGTTGCAGATTCGATCGGGATATATGAGATGAAGGGACCGTACTGTACGTTAATCATAATCGACTGGTTCTTGCAGGCACTATCAGTGATACCTAGGGGATCATGGGGCGATGCTACTAGACGCTCTTACCATGATCCGATGGGTGCAATCAGAAATGAGTTCTGACATTCTTGATCAAGGTGTTGATGAAAAGAATGGGGCTAACTAGGGTAAGTCCGAATAAAGGATTATGTCCTGAATCACAAAGAGTTGTGAACCCACGGCTAGCTGTATCCCTGAACCATTGAGGGTCACACAAGTACTGGGTTGTTTGTTCCCGTTGAGAGAATAAATTCAAAAGTTGAATTTATATTATATAGTAAATTCAAGGAGTTGAATTTATGATAATTAAATTTTGAGAGAATAAATTCAAGGAGTTGAATTTATAAAATTTGAGAATTTAATTTATTAAACTCAAATGTTGGGTTTATTAAATATTAAATTTTGGAGGTGATAAAAATTCAAAAAGTTGAATTTATAATTTAAATAATAAATTCAAATGTTGAATTTATACTGTATTTAATTTATTAAGCTCAAAAGTTGAGTTGATTAATTAATAAATTAAATATGGTGAGTATTATGTTTAATGGGCTTGTAGGAGTACAAGTCCAACATAATAAATAATTAAAGTTTTAATGGGCTTTAATTAAATTAATTAAACTAGTTGGACTAGCTCAGTTAATTAAATCAAGCCCATTAATGTTAATTATGTAATTAGGGTTTAATTAATTATAAATAATACATATAAAGACAAAACCCCTAGCCCACCACCATAGAAATTTTCGAGACACCCACTTCCAAATAAAAGGAATAATTCGGCCACCTTGATTTTTTTTTAGGGTTTGAGCCGTCTCTCAATTATTTCTCTCCTACGTAAAATCTCTTCTACTTTTCTAGTGCAAATTAGAAGAGGATCAAGCAATCTAGTCGTGGACTTGATAGGAGGATCAAACAAGGAGATTATTGAAGAAAGTTCGTAGGGAATCACCAAGAGCTAGATCTGTTTATATCGGATCAGTTGGAGCCAAGTGATCTATTCACAAAGGTATAAATTTCTAACACCCTATGAATGTTTTGTTAAATCATACGAACGTCCAAAGCAATATTATTTTGTTTTTCAAAATAAAATAAAAATTTTAAATCTTCCGCTGCGTTTGGGCGTGTAGAAAACCGGATCCAACAGTGGTATCAGAGCCAGGTTTTCTGAATCGTATGATTTAAATTATATTGAATAATTTATTTCTAACCACACAAGAAAATTTTCAGAAAATGGTAGCACCATAAAATTTTATTTTTTCCAGATTTTCAAAAAAAAAAAAAAAAATCGGATCTGCCCGGAACAGTTCCGGGCGGATCCTGTGCGCAGGGCAGCGCGCGCACGGTGTGCGGAACGTCCGCACGCCGAGCTGCGCTCACCTGTGCGCTTCCAGCGCGCACAGGAGCGCCGCCACTGCCCGAAACGTTCGGGCAGCGGGCGGGCAGCGCGGGATGCTACCCGAGATCGTCTCGAGAATCGTGAAAATTGATGGGCTAGAATTGTTTGGGCCTAAGGTGCGATTTTTTGAATTTTCAAAATTATGGGGAAAATTGATATTTTTGAAATTGATTCAATTTTTTATTTTGGAAAATTAATAATTTTCTTGTAAAATAAATAATTAGAATATGATTTTAATTATTTATGGTAAAACTGAGTTTTTACAAGAAATCAATTATTATTGATTTAATTGGAAATTAAATAAAGGAGTTTATTTTATTTATTAAATCTTTTAATAATTGTGGTGGTTTGTGATAAATTATTAGATATATGATTTATCAATTAATTAAATTGTTTAATTAATTGATGTTAATATTTGATATTAAATGCAATAAGGATGATCGAGAGCCTTGACCAATGTGTTAGGTGTATGTTAGGATATTTTACTGTTTTTATTCATTTTATTAATATTTGATATTATTAAAGTGGGACCTGGTTTATGGCCCGTTCCCACCCCCTATGAGATGTATACCTTATGTGCCATGGCTATTTAAATGTAATTATTAGAAATAGTGGGAGATCAAGACTGGAAGATGGTGGGCCCGATGAACGAGATGAAGACATGTAAAATATTGGAAGCTTTTGTAATAGTTGCATTTGCATCCCTGCATTCACCTAGGTTTGGACCTGGATCCATGTATGGCTCACATGGATCTAATAGTGTTGACGATCGATCATCCTTATTTATTGTTGAATGTCATAATATGATATATGTGATATATAGTAGTATGTATGTATGTATATTATTAGATAATATAGTTGCATGAATCCGACAAACATACAAACTCGTGGCACGCGATTTTCAAATTAAAATGATGAGACAATTTTTAAATTAAAATCCCTCATTTTGAATATGATTCAAAATTTATATCAAACCGGAAAAGTAAAAATTAAAAGAGTTTAATTTTTTTCTTGCCTTCCATCAACCGTGGTTGCATGTTGATCGCTACCCGCGGACATTGTCTGGCTCATATTATTGGGGAGGCATGTACGCCGGAAAGCTGTGACTTCCACCGGACATATGATGTGAATTGAGTGGAACTCCCATGACTTCGGCTCATATTATTGGGGGAACTCATGGCGACCGTCTACTACAATTCAATATTGATGGGTCGGTTTGACACGCGAAAATAAACGGCGTCATATTATTGGGTCCTTATTAAACGTGAGGCAAAACACGCGGAGGTTGCATAGGGATGCAATTGGATTCTACCTTTTAGAAATTATAATTGGCTGATATTATTCGGGATTATAATTGGCTAATTGGACTCTACGTGCCCACTAAGGAAATACGATTTCCCTTTTTTCATCAGAGGGTGGTGGAAATGTCAAAATAGTGGGACGGAGATTTATAAAATAAAAATCCATATTTTATATCTTAAAATTATTTTAAAATAATCAGCAACCATTATTCTGTTTCCATATCAGTATATTTTCGATTTCGTCACGTAATACATTCCTGTTATTAACTAGCTAACCGAATCTAATTTTCAAGACTGGTTGGGAAATTGTTCTGAATTCGGAGAAAATGACATACACACTAATGTCAGTCTTGTTGAACTGACAAAGCATGCAAGATGGTAGGACCATAGTGTGCAAAGCTAAAGTGTGATGTGCTCGCTTCTATGTCAAATTAACTGTAGGGACAGTTTGAGGATATGTTGAATGTTGCTGACATTCGAATAAACATGCAAGAGTTGCATGGTACATGAAACTCGTACAGTGATGCACATCAATTTCAAGGAGCTCATGACTACACGTATGCAAGATGGGGCTTTGGCCCATGAGCATAGTGTACGTATGACTGAGCTTATTGAGGATGTGGTGGGCCTGGAATATGTGATTCCTAACGAGTTACTAGGTAACATGAATTTGTTATCTTTCTCTTCCTCATTTGACGGGGTTATGGTGAACTTCAAGTTTAATAATAAGATATTTGATAGCCTTGAAGAGCTAGTCAATATGCTTATAACTTATGAGATCATCATAAAACATGGAATTGTTGTTTTTCTTATGGCCCTCTCGTCAGACTGAAAATGGCCCACAAGGTAAGGGAAAGAAATGTTCTGCCCCTCCCAAGGAAAACAATACCAATAAGAGGCAAACTCTGAAAGACACTTAAAAGGCCTACAAAGCCCGATAAGTTAGAACATATTTATTTCACTGCATGAAGTCCAGACATAAGAAATTATATGTGCCAGAAATGTTTTGGAAATGATAAGTGAATGTCCAAGTAAACATGAATTCAACAACAAACAAAAGAAAGTTAGATGATCCAAATCCCACACAAATATGGCACGCTAGACTATGTCACATTTCCCAAAGAAGGATGCACAAACTAGTGGGAGAAGACGTGTTTGACTTGTCAGACATAAATTCTCTACTTACTTGTGAGCTCTGTCTAAAAGGAAAAGTGACCAAGACTCCATTCGATGGAAACGTGGAACGTGCGCAGAGTCTATTGGATTTGATCCACACAGACATTTGTGGCCCGCTAAGTGTTAGCACAAAATATGGGCAATCCTACTTCATTACCTTTACTGATGACCATTCGAGGTATGGGTATTTTATTTGATAAAACACAAATCTGAAGCATTTGAAAGGTTCAAAGAATTCAGATCTGAAGTAGAAAAACAGCTAGAAATGAGTATTAAAACACTTCGATCTGATCGAAATGGTGAATACTTGAGTGCTGAATTTTTGGGTTATCTAAAAGAGAATGAGATTCTCTCACAGTGGACTCCACCAGCAACACCACAATTGAATGGTGTTTCTGAACGTTGAAATCGAACCTTGTTGGACATGGTTCGATCCATGATGGGATTCACTGAATTGCCTACATCGTTTTGGGGCTTTGCGCTTGAAACTGCGGCAATGTTGTTGAATAATGTTCAAACTAAAGCAGTGGATAAAACACCATATGAGATATGGATGGGGAAACCTCCCAAGTATTCTTACATGAGAATATGGGGATGTCCTGCTTATGTGAAGCAGACAGTGGGAGACAAATTGGATAGTAGATCCACTTTGTGCTACTTAGGAGGATATCCAAAGAATTCTGTTGGATATTATTTCTATCATCCTAGTGATGCAAAAGTGTTTGTTTCAAGAAATTCCACCTTTTTGAAAAGTGAGTTTCTATTAGATAGAAAAGGCAATATGATAGAACTTGAAGAAATTCAAGATCCTCCCTCAACTTTAGAAGTTGAACCTAATCCCCTAGAACCAGTAGTTGAAGTACAAGCTCCTAGAAGGTCTGATAGGGTTGTTAGACCACCTGCAAGATATACGCTTCTTCATAAACAAGGCCCTGATGAGCATTGTGTTGGATGTGATCCAATGAATTTCAAAGAAGCAATATCTGATACTGATTCAACCAAATGGCTTGAAGTCATGCAGTCAGAAACGGACTCTATGTATTCAAACCAAGTATGGACATTGGTGGATCAACCTGAGGGAATTGTTCACATAGGGTGCAAATGGATCTACAAAAGAAAGCTTGGGACGAATGGGAAGGTAGTGACCTTCAAAGTAAGACTGGTTGCAAAAGGTTTTACTCAAAGGCAAGTAGTTGACTATGAGGAAACTTTTTCACCAGTTGTTATGTTTAAGTCCATTAGAATACTACTAGCCATAGCATCATGGTATGACTATGAGATATGGCAAATGAATGTAAAGACTGCATTCCTCAATGGAGACATCAAAGAAGAAATTTATATGTCTCAACCTGAGGGATACACATCAGTAGGAAGTGAGCATAATGTATGCAAACTTCAGAGATCAATATATGGTCTCAAGCAGGAGTCAAGAAGTTGGAACCTCAGATTTGATAGCACTATCAAAGAGTTTGGTTTTGCTAAGAATCCTGAGGAACCATGTGTGTACAAGAAAATTAGTGGGAGTGCAGTGACATTCCTAGTACTTTACGTTGATGATATCATGCTCATTGGGAATGATGTAGGATTACTGCAATCAACTAAAGTATGGTTAGCAAGTAAATTCTCCATGAAAGACATGGGTGAAACATCCTACGTATTGGAAATACAAATCTATAGAGATAGATCAAAGAGGATGCTCGGACTCACCCAAGCCACCTATATCAATACCATTATAAAACGATTCTCTATGGAAGAGTCCAAGAGAAGATACTTACCAATGTGTCATGGTATTACTCTATCTATAGTTATGTGTCCCAAAACTGATGAAGAGATAGAGATGATGACACGTATTCCATATGCGTCAGCTATTGGTAGTATCATATATGGTATGATATCGACACGTCCTGATGTTGCTTACGATTTGAGTGTTACAAGCAGATATCAGGCGAACCCTGGTCCAATGCATTGGAAGGCCGATGAAAGATATTCTTAAGTGCTTGAGAAGGACTAAGAATTTGTTCATGGTCTATGGGTGGAGAATTGAAATTGGAAGGCTACACAGATTCTAGCTTCCAATGTGACATAGATGATTCGAAATCGACCTCTGGTTTTGTATTCATGCTATATGGTGTGGTGGTCTCTTGGAAAGGTTCCAAGCAAGACACTGTTGCGGATTCCACCACTGAAGCTGAATACATTGTTGCATCTGATGCAGCCAAAGAGGTAGTTTGGATGAGGAATTTTGTCCAAGTGTTGGGCGTTATTCCTAATGGAGTTGATCCAGTCCCGTTGTACTGGGACAACACTGGTGCCATTGCGCAAGCAAAGGAACCAAGGTCTCATCAGCGATCCAAACATCTACTGAGTAAGTTCCACATCATACGGGAGATAGTGGGAAGAGGAGACATATCAGTTGACAGAGTCCCCTCTGCAGATAATATTGCTGATCCACTTACAAAGCCCTTGCCAGGACCATTGTTTGAAAAGCATCGCGAAGCAATGGAATTAAGGGTAGTTGGCTCTAGGGCAAGTGGGAGATTGTTAGAGTAAATGCCCTGCAAGCCAACGGTTGGCTAGGGAATTTATTGACTCAAGTGTAATAAACAGTCTTTATTTTAATATAATTTAATTTTTAAATGGTTTCGTTATACTTTATCTGTATACTCATGCAAGCAGCATAGATAAAGTCCTTGATTGTGCTTTAATACAAATGAATCGTAATTCGATGTTGAAACTCATTTGTAAACACTGCATATTCTAAATTCGTTCCTAGTCGATTCAGCCGCCTAAAACATGGATAAAGGTCGCTTGAGCTCGAGACTAGCATCTGTGATGTTGTGTACTGCGTTTCTTGGTAAGGGCATTGAGATGTCCAAACATACAGATGGGTAGTCATATGATGATTATACCGAACAACCCTCCCTCGGACTTTCCAAGTGGTTATCATTTATCGAGAGGATAAGTTCGTGGTTATGATTGTACACCATTAGTCCTTACGACCCGAGACAACACTGAGGCTCTATATGCTAGGGCTGTGCTTTGACTCGTTTACCGGCTCCAGGAGAGTCATCAGGTGGCGAGGTTGGGTACCGTTGCGACACATATAGGAGCCAGTGCATTGTAGTCGGGGATTCACCGCTCACTTACGAGTGTGGATATCCTATGTGATCTAATGAAATAATAGTGCATGGAATCTCTGGCCAGAGTACGAGATGTACGTTAGGAGAAGGAGTTCTCCAAATAGTACACGCGATGCCACTATTATAGTTATCACATAGTTATCGAATCAATATGCAACCCTCGATGAACCAATGGTTGCAGATTCGATCGGGATATATGAGATGAAGGGACCGTACTGTACGTTAATCATAATCGACTGGTTCTTGCAGGCACTATCAGTGATACCTAGGGGATCATGGGGCGATGCTACTAGACGCTCTTACCATGATCCGATGGGTGCAATCAGAAATGAGTTCTGACATTCTTGATCAAGGTGTTGATGAAAAGAATGGGGCTAACTAGGGTAAGCCCGAATAAAGGATTATGTCCTGAATCACAAAGAGTTGTGAACTCACGGCTAGCTGTATCTCTGAACCATTGAGGGTCACACAAGTACTGGGTTGTTTGTTCCCGTTGAGAGAATAAATTCAAAAGTTGAATTTATATTATATAGTAAATTCAAGGAGTTGAATTTATGATAATTAAATTTTGAGAGAATAAATTCAAGGAGTTGAATTTATAAAATTTGAGAATTTAATTTATTAAACTCAAATGTTGGGTTTATTAAATATTAAATTTTGGAGGTGATAAAAATTCAAAGAGTTGAATTTATAATTTAAATAATAAATTCAAATGTTGAATTTATACTGTATTTAATTTATTAAGCTCAAAAGTTGAGTTGATTAATTAATAAATTAAATATGGTGGGTATTATGTTTAATGGGCTTGTAGGAGTACAAGTCCAACATAATAAATAATTAAAGTTTTAATGGGCTTTGATTAAATTAATTAAACTAGTTGGACTAGCTCAATTAATTAAATCAAGCCCATTAATGTTATTATGTAATTAGGGTTTAATTAATTATAAATAATACATATAAAGACAAAACCCTAGCCCACCACCATAGAAATTTTCGAGACACCCACTTCCAAATAAAAGGAATAATTCGGCCACCTTGATTTTTTTTTTAGGGTTTGAGCCGTCTCTCAATTATTTCTCTCCTACGTAAAATCTCTTCTACTTTTCTAGTGCAAATTAGAAGAGGATCAAGCAATCTAGTCGTGGACTTGATAGGAGGATCAAACAAGGAGATTATTGAAGAAAGTTCGTAGGGAATCACCAAGAGCTAGATCTGTTTATATCGGATCAGTTGGAGCCAAGTGATCTATTCACAAAGGTATAAATTTCTAACACCCTATGAATATTTTGTTAAATCATACGAACGTCCAAAGCAATATTATTTTGTTTTTCAAAATAAAATAAAAATTTTAAATCTTCCGCTGCGTTTGGGCGTGTAGAAAACCGGATCCAACAAATAAATCATAGCATCACAACCAACCATTCAAGCAATTAAATACAACAATCTTGAGTACCATACATTTCGTTGGCCAAAATCAAAAACCCAAAAAACAACATCTAGATCCACCAAGAATCCAACATGTTCAGTACCAGCCACAAACGTCATATTCAAGCAGATAGCTCGAATACCAAAAGTTCAAGCACTCGGTACATTAGATCACACCCCGCAACCTCCAATTCACAAGCAGTAAACACAACTCAACAGCTCACTTTCCCAAAATCACCTCACTCAAACCCCCACATCGAGTGGATCTAAAGCATTTACAGAAGAACAGTGAAGCACAATCGAACTGTCAAGCGAAATCGAATGGCGAAAGAAGGGAATCAAATTAAAACACACACACAAACACAAAGTAACAGCATTGACTAAATCAAATCAAATCACTCGACACAGAATGCCGAATCAATCACCCCGCGGATCCCATACAACACAACAAAATCTAACTTACCCATCATGAGAGAATAAACAAGCAAGTAATTATTCTTGAACGATTCAAAGATCGAAGAAGTATTAATCCGATCTTTGTTGGTTTTACTCAGCTCCAAAGCAGCCACCACCGCAGCCAGAGCCCCAAACACCAGATAGTAAAACGGCTCCATTTTCCCCAGCGGAGACTTCCCACTTTCTTCTTCCTCGCGGCAATGAGGATAAACAGAGATTAAGAGAGGCAGCAGGCTCAGTAGTATAGCTGGGAAAACGTGAAAAATATATATCTTGATACGCTTATTAGACACACACGCTAAAGCGTGTTCTGTGCACGTTGCTAGAAAACGAGTAACCGCGTTTTTCTTATATTTAGCTTTTTAACACGTGGTGGGTTGTGATTGGCTGGAGCATGTGAGGGTCATGGTTTCCTAGGACATGTTTCAAACCTCATTTCATTTTTTTACTTACTATAGTTTTTAAAATGAAAACACACATTTTAATAGAAATACTTATTGCCATGAACATGAAATAGTCATTTTTAACATATTAATTGGGTTTACCCACATATATGTAAATAACATTGGGAAAATGAGAATGGGTAAATTCAATTTGTAGAGCTCAAAATCAGTACATGTAAATTATATGCATCTATTTTATTGTTAAATAATTTATTTAATTTTAAAATGATTTTAACGACGCATGATATTAATTGCATTATTTCAAATCATTTATGCTTAGTAATTTAGTAATTGCATTATTTCAAATCATTTAAGCTTATGTGAAGAACATTAAAATATTTCCTCGAGTTTCATGTTTCAGGCCATTATTCGATGCGGGATCGATGAAAAGGGACCGACGACGATTTTGATAATTTTTAAAATGCGGTATTTTATTTTAAGTTAAGATTGAGACATTTCAAATGATTTATAAGTTTTAGTATTTTAAAAGCCTAAATTGTTTATTTAGTGATTTAATAGTTTAAAAATTTTAAAGTTAAACAATTGTGTGCTTTATTTTAAATTCAATTATGCTAATATTTTAGGGAGGTATTAGTATTTTATGTAGGGGGTTTATTTATTATTAATATTTTAGTTAGTCAATTATCCCACTAATTACCCCCTAATTTCCTAACACGCACGCACACACTTCTCACACACCAATAACCGATCACTCACACACACACAATCACAATTCAGATTTTTAATTTTTTTTTAAAGCAAAAACCTAGGGTTTTAAGAACTAGAGCAGCTGCCCCTCTCCTCTGATTTTCTTCCGGCGATTTTCGTTGGTTTTCTTCAAGGAATTTAGTGTCACGTTCGTCCGGGATCGTCTCTCGCATCCTTCCCGCTTCGGCGTCGTCGTTCCGGTATTTTAAGTTATCAAAAGACATGTATAATCTTTCATGTTCACATCAATCTTGTCATAGTATTAATTTTGAATTATTTGATATGAAAAACTTGCGTATGTTATGTAGAAGTTTGAGCAAATTGGTTGGATCGATTTTGAAATAATTTTTAGATCTAAAACTCGATTTTCGCTGTCATTTTTAATAATGTAATTTTTTCGTTGATTTTCTGGAAAAACTTTCAATATATAAACCGTATCCTTTTCGATACCTTCGATTTGACAGTAAATTCGAAATATTTGGATAAAAATTGAGTGAGTTATGATCGTTTCCGTGAGACCGCCAAAACTGTATTTTTCTTAAAATGTGTTCTTGTCATGTTCTTGGGAATTTCTTCTTGCAGGCTTCGTTGGAGATCATTGGGGGTTCCTTCCTGTGTTTAAGAGTGTCCAATGGGGTGATCATGTGAATTTTGAGGTGTTGTCTCGGGTTGGTGAGGTTATACATGAAATAAAATTCATGGGGAACTCTTGTGCAGAATTTTGGGTTGATTCGCGCAGAACTAGCGCCACAGCACTGCCAGTACGTACTAGTAAGCGCCTAGGCGCTCACCAGGCAGCGCCGCAAGTACGCACAGGCAGCACCGCGGCGCCGCAGCGCTGCACTGCAGTGCCTAGGCGCTGCTTCAGGCGGATTTTAGGCTTCGAATTTAGGTGTGTGTGCTTCCTTTGGGTACTATTAAGTCGTTATGTCCTAGTATACTAAAAGTTAATTAAGATGTTATGAAGTTTGATTGGAGAACATTGAACAATGTTTTAGGCAAGGTCCGTGCATTCTATTGTGTGGGGAAATTCATACTTCTTGGCAAGATTTGTTTCGGGGTTGAGTCGGAGGTTAGCATGTTGTTTATCACGGTCAAGTCCCGAGCATTTCTAGAAGGTCATAAGTTAGTAAGTCAATGGGTGATTCATTTGATAGGCATGATTATGTTGTGGAATTTAAAGTTCATGGTAGCGTGTTAGCATGTGCAGCAAGGACCTGAGCGAGATCCAACAAATCCCTCAACGCCAAGTAAGTATGTTCGACGTGCAAAAGAAAATATTTTAAGTTTTTGAGATATGCTAAATGTCTTGTGACGAAAAATATGAATGGGTTTGGAAGTCGGTGAACGTGGCCGAGGACCTTTCCACCCAGGTAAAGCAAGACCGGGTTTAGATCAGGATTAGAAAGCGGTAAAGCATGACCAAGACCAATCCACCCGTTAAAGCATGAACGTGGATCTCATGTATGTGGTAGTAGACTTTCCCTGCCAGCCCAGTACTGTGGTTTAGTCTGATCATGCGTATTTATGTATGAGCCACTTGCTTTGAAACATATCTCTACGCAAAATGATGAAGTTCATGTATGTTCATGTAATGCCCGAGATTTTTATCCTGTTAATCCGAGATTATTGATTATGAATTAATGTGATTATAGAAGGATCATTCTGAGACACGAATTGAGATAGCATGTGATCGTATGTGCGAGGGCAGAAGGTCTCGCGCATATGCGCGACACGAGCCGCACATATGCACGATATGGACAGAGAACCTCGCGCATATGCGCGAAGAGAGTGCGTGCATATGCGCGAGCATGTGCAGGGAATAATTGCCGAGACAGTAGGTTTCGCGCATATGCGCGGAGAGGGTCGCGCATATGCGCGAGACGTGCAATGCAAAGAGTGGTGCCACATTTTCTTGAGCATGCATGGTATATATATATATATATATATATATATATATATATATATATATATATATATATATATATATATATATATATATATATATGTATATATATATATATATATATATATATATGTATATATATGTATATATATATATATATCCATTCAATTTATTCGCTCAGAAGTTAACAGAAAGATGCACCGAGAAGCTCCGTGAAATTCTTACGCTTTTACACTCCTTAGAATTCGATTTTTTCAAGATCCGGCCGTTAGAATTTCAATCTGAGTTGAGTACTATGATCCTCTTGACAAAGGCTTCATAAAGACGTAAGTTTTCTTATGTTTTGTTATGATTTGAAAATATGATATTGAAGGAATCAGACATGATTAATATATGATGTTCTTGCGATATTAGACATCGTATAATTGAAACCGGATTGAAAAACAGATACCGTATAAAATTGTTATGATTTTTCAGATTTGAGTTGATTGAAATTATACATATTTGGTATCAGATTATGTTTGTTGATTGATTATGAGTTATTGGGATTGGTATATATTGATTTTGTATTACCGATATTTCAAGATTGCGATGTTATGCTGTCGAAACAGAATTAGATTGAGTTCTCATTATATCTTGTATTGTTTGGAGTATATGTTGATATTGTATTTCTCGAATATGTCATTCCAGATTGATACTGAAGATTCACCGATAGAGCAGAGCCGAAACCTCAACGAAAGAAAGTTATAAATCAATGTTAACCGGGAGATACGACTCGAGTTAGATTTGACTTGAGTTTCCCTAAACCACATACTTGTTTGTTACTGTTTTAATGCCTTATATTACTTGAACGTATATGCTTATTCTATTGACTTATAGAATTGCAGAGAATATAAAATAAATTACGAGAACGAGTCATTAGCAGAGGTGCCTAGACATTGGATGTTTGGTTATATCGATGTTGCTTAGAAGTAGATCGACTTCGATTGCAAAGATTCGATATAATATACCAACGTCCGGGAATCGGGATCCCTAGATTAGACTAGATCAGAGTCGAGTCAGAGAGTTGAGTTTGATTTACACTTTTATCTCATTTCATGTTTTCATATTTGATACATGTTATTGATAACTATTATATGCTTTTGTATATGTTTATATGATTACATGTATACGTTGTTTATACTGAGAATATTATTCTCACCTGGGTTATCCGGCTGTTGTTGTGTTTGTATGTGTGCATGACAACAGGTGGGACATGATCGGGGTCAAGACGAGGATGAGAGATCAAAATTAGTGTGGAGGTCCGGACCCAGAAGTAGTGTAGGTTTCAGCACTTGATGTGTAGTGATTGAACCCTAGTTTGACTTTAATGTAAATGTACAAGACTTGTATTTTTATGTTGATGTGTATATCAGGCTGATTCTATTATGTTCCGCACTTGTATTTAAAAAAAAAATTAGATCCAGTTTATTTATTTGATCCAATTATTCCAAAAAATGATTAAGAAATGAATTAGTGTCCGGGTCCCCACAGTTCAAGTATGTATGATTCAAACATGTTTAAAAAAAGGTTTACTTTGATGGCACGTCTATGTTATGTACGTATGTTCAAGCTTTTATATGCATGTTCAAGTTTCAAGCATGTACGCTCTATTTTAAAGATGCATGTGGTTTTATTACGTATTACTTGTTGTTTCCAGTTTATACATTTTGAGTATTTAGACTCACTAGACTTGATCGATGCAGGTGATGATGACTTTGAGGAGACGAAGTGTGAGGACCAATGTGCCGGCTTGAACTGAGCAGGAGGCTAAACCCGAGGATCGCCCATGATTTTAAAGAATTTATGTAATGTTTCAAATACTCTGATTCCATGTTATTGTTTACGATATTTAAACAATTATTTTCTTTAGCAAACTTTATTGGTGATCTTTTTATTGCAAACGATTTGGATGAACAATTATTTGATGACCGCAATTTGAAAGTTTATTTGGTATTTAAGAAATTTTTTAATTTTTCCGCAGTTTTTAAAGTAGATAAAAGTACGGTACACAACACAATTAATGTGGTAAAAAAATGATTATTCCATGTTCATGGCAATAAGTATTTTTTATTAGAATGTGTATTCTCGTACTTAGCAAACAAATGAAATGAGATTTAGAATATATTTCATTTTTTATTTTTTGAAATGTTTTTATAATAAAAATTTTTAAAATTAATAAATAAAATAAATAAAAATTTATAAATTATTTATAAATAAATAATAAAAATAGTAATATTAATATTTAATAATAATAACAATAATTACCATTTAATAATAATAATAGCAAAACAACGACATTATATAATAAATTAAATATGATTAATAATTAATTCGACAATAATAAATATAAATACTAATATTAAATGATATATAATCATCTCAGAAAATATAAGCACATAAAAAGTCACTCGTAAAAGCTTTTAAACACAGGCAAATTGCTACAATATAAACTTATAATTTTTTTGTTAAACTCGAACATGTTTGTTTTAACCAATAATGAAACATTCTGAATTTTAGAGTTAAATAGATCAAAATCATATCTAAAGAATCGGTCTTAAACAAATTGTGAAAAAATACGAAATCAGTATATCTTCATAATGAAGAGATAATGAAATGTTAACTACTTTTTAACTTTGAAATCCTACTAATTTTTTTTTTACGTCATTTGGAAATTCACCATTTAAAAATAACTTAACACTTTCATAAATCCAAATTATTTAACATTTAAAATCTCAAATATATAAAAATCCCTAAATCGTCAATTAACCAAAAATCTTACGTTGACCTTTAACAAGATCAACTAATATCAAAATAAAATATAAAAATCTCTAATAAATCATTAACAAATCTATTAAAACTTTAACTATCAAGCTAATGCAGAAAATAAATGTCCATCGGGAGTGTACTCAATCCACTCAAGCGTCAGCGCCTCCCTCAAAATCATCAACATCACCTGCAACATTCAAACCTAGTGAGTCTAATGACTCAACAAGTTCTAAACATGAATAAAAAAGAATACATATACAAGCACATTGTAGTGACCCGTTCCAGAATCACCTACTAATGAAGAACTAAGCATGCAATTAACTTAAATAATAATAATAATCAGAGATAACAGCGGAAATATGGCCGACGACAATAGTTATACAACCCAATCGAAATCAGAACAACTTAAAATATATTCGGTACAACCATATTGAATAGAATAGTACTGAAAACTAAACCAACCAGCTACTCACTTCCTCCTCCTCCTCCTCCTGAGCTGTCCAACCTGAGGCCTGCCCCGTGGGAATGGAGTGTCCAAGATAAACAAAACCGAGGACGTGAGCGATAAGAACGCCCAGTACAAAAGCATGAGTATACAAACCTATATGAAATGCACATGCTATGATATGATACCAGGGTAGTCAAGAAATAGGAGTCACAAAGGATCTCAAAATGCTCAGTCTAGAGGCGCCAAGTGGATAGTGCCGCGCGGTACTCCTCTGGGTCACTGCATCCACTACAAGAACAGACGTGGACCTAAAATGTCCCGGATCACCGAAGCCCTCCGGACCCGTCGGCCACTGTGTACTCTCGGTGTCCATGCGTCCACAAGACAAGACAGGGCTGAGCGGCCCCACAAGATATAGCTTATCTCGAAAGAGATACAGCTCAACAGTAAAGGCTATCTCGAAGGAGATACGGCTCAACATGAAATGCAACATGCATCATAAAACGTGACATAATAGCATGCATCATATGACATATATCAATGCACCACATAATCATGCAACACATATAAGGATGTATACTCGACCAGGATATCTCGGATAGTACTTTCGTACCTCTATCACAGCAAGCCTAGCCTTACGCAACACCGCTAATCAGGTCTAGAACAAGCCTACGCATCAAAAGCATACCCAATGAACAATACTACCATGCTAGACTAGCAAAACCAGTAATACCAAAGGTTTAGGGTTTACCTTCGTCCGTCGACAGCCCTTTGATGTCGATTGCCTCGTAACTCAGGCGTCGCTACGCTACCAATCCTGGCAGCTCTTGGCTATCGCTCGACCAACAACTAACCCTAGAAACCTTCCAAACCTCTCAACTAGGAGACACAACTTCAAGAATTTGCAATCCAAAATGAGGAATTCCGAGCACTATTTATAGGCTATGTTCTGATCCACCGAACACACTTCGGAACGTCCGAACTCCTACGTGTCCATCGGCTCTTGACACCTCATGATCGGATCCACCGAACCTACACTTCGGATCATCCGAACTTGCATGCAAACTGACGTGTCGATCAACTCTTGACACCTCATGATCGGATCCACCGAACCCACTTCGGATCGTCCGAACTCTTCGGTGCTACCGAACCATCTTCGGTCCGTCCGATCATGACCATGGTCAAAATTACACATTAAACCTTCTTAATCACCATTAATCCGTTAATTACCCAATTTGGAATTCAGGCTACTACATTCTCCCCCCCTTAAAAAGATTTCGTCCTCGAAATCAAGTTTAGAGGATGAACAAAAACTGAAATAACAACATCGTTATTACATCTCAATTGTTGTTGAATACAACTGATATTTGGATTACAACAGAAAAACACACACACCTCCATATTACAACCATAGTACAACTCAAAAGAGCTCTGGATGCTCCGCACGCATACGACTTTCTAACTCCCAAGTGGCTTCTTCAGTGCCTCTGCGCTGCCACTGAACTTAAGACAAGAGGAATGATCTTATTCCGCAACACCTTGTCTTTGCGATCGAGAATCCGCACTGTTCGTTCCACGTAGGACAAATCTGAATTTAGTTGAACTTCAGAGGGATGCAAAATGTGAGACTCATCTGCTACGTATCGTCTCAACAAAGATACGTGGAATACATCATGAATACTTGATAGGTACGGCGGCAATGCAAGTCTGTAAGCCAAATCTCCCACGCTTTCCAATATTTCAAATGGACCAATAAATCTCGGAGACAGCTTACCCTTGAGACCAAATCTCAAAATCCTGCGAAAAGGCGAAACTCGGAGAAACACTTTCTCACCTGGCTGAAAATAAAGAGGTCGCCGCTTGGTGTTCGCATAACTAGCCTGTCGATCCTGAGCGATCTTAATCCGCTTCTTGATTACTGCAACCTTATCAATAGTCTGCTGGACTAACTCCGGTCCCTCAACATGTCGTTCCCCAACTTCATCCCAAAATAATGGAGTACGACAACGTCGCCCATACAACGCCTCAAATGGTGCCATACCAATACTACGATGGTAGCTGTTGTTGTACGCGAACTCAATCAAAGGCAATTGATCCTGCCAAGCGGTTCCGAAATCCATCACACAAGCTCGCATCATATCCTCAAGTGTACGGATAGTCCTCTCCGTCTGACCGTCGGTCTCTGGATGATAAGCTGTACTCAAACTTAGTGAAGTGCCCAATGCTGACTGGAAACTACCCCAAAATCGTGAGGTAAAACGAGGATCTCTGTCACTGACAATACTAACTGGCACCCCATGCAACCGTACAATCTCTTGAATGTACAATCGAGCCATACGATCGAAAGTGAAATCACGGTTATATGGCAGAAAATGAGCAGACTTGGTGAGTCGATCCACCACTACCCAAATAGCATCACTATTCCTCGAAGACAATGGTAAGTGAGTAATGAAATCCATCGCGATATGCTCCCACTTCCATTCGGGAATAGGTAAGTTCAACAATAATCCTCCCGGTCGACGGTGCTCTGCCTTAACCTGCTGACAAACAAGACACTTGGAAACAAACTGATAAACGCTGCGCTTCATCCCTTTCCACCAAAATCGTGTCCTCAAATCTTTATACATCTTGTTGCTTCCCGGATGGACACTCAACTTGCTTCGATGAGCCTGAGCCAAGATCTCTTCCCTCAAAGTATCATCTTCTGGTACTACAACCCGATTAGACAAACACAGAAGACCATTAGACTGATAATGGAAATTACTATCTCCACCAGCCAACCGAGCTAATCTCTGAGTCTTGAGATCAGACATCTGAGCATCTCGAATCCGAGCGAACAAAGCTGGCTCAGATAGAATGGTAGCAACACGAATGCTCTCCATACCTTTCCGATGTTTGAAATTAAATCCCAATGAACAACAATCCTGGATAGTACTAATCATAGCACTGGTCTGAAGTGCAGAGGCTCTCACCTTGCGACTAAGAGCATCGGCTGTGAGATTCGCAGAACCTGGATGGTATTTGATCTCGCAGTCATAATCTTTAAGTAGATCCATCCAACGACGTTGTCTCATGTTCAACTCAGCCTGAGTGAACAGATACTTCAGACTCTTATGATCAGTGAAAATTTCAAACTTAACCCCGTACAAGTAATGACGCCAGATCTTCAGCGCGAACACAATAGCAGCTAATTCTAGATCATGAATAGGGTACTTCTCCTCGTGAGGTTTCAGCTGCCTAGAAGCGTAAGCGATCACATGACCATTCTGCGTCAACACACACCCTAAGCCTTGAAAAGAGGCATCGGTGTAAACACTGAAACCATCAGATCCTGACGGTAACGCCAAAACAGGTGCAGAAGTCAGAAGTCGACGAAGCTCTCTGAAACTATCTTCGCACTCAGATGACCACTCAAATGGAACATCCTTCCGAGTAAGTTGCGTCAATGGTCTAGCTACCTGAGAGAAATTCACGATGAAGCGACGATAATACCCTGCCAGACCTAGAAAACTACGGATCTCAGCCACCGTCGTAGGACGTGACCAATTCAGCACTGCTTCGATCTTGCTGGGATCCACAGAAATTCCTTCCTTGGAAATCACATGACCAAGGAATACTACACGATCAATCCAGAACTCGCACTTACTCAGCTTAGCATACAATTGCTTCTCGCGAAGAATCTGCAACACAATCCTCAAGTGCTGGATATGCTCTTCCACACTGTGAGAATAAATCAAGATATCGTCGATGAAAACCACAACAAACTGATCTAGATAATCCCGAAAGACTCGATTCATCAGATCCATGAACACCGCTGGCGCATTCGTCAATCCAAATGGCATAACTAGAAACTCGTAATGCCCATATCGAGTACGAAATGCAGTCTTGGAAATATCATCATCTCTGACTCTCATCTGATGATAACCCGATCGCAAGTCAATCTTGGAGTAAACAGAGGTACCCTGAAGCTGATCAAACAAGTCATCGATACGGGGTAATGGATACTTGTTTTTAATCGTCACACGATTCAGCTGGCGATAATCAATGCACAATCGCATAGATCCATCTTTCTTCTTGACAAACAAGACTGGAGCTCCCCAAGGTGAAACACTCGGGCGAATATAACCTTTATCAAGAAGATCCTGCAATTGCTGCTTCAATTCTCTCATCTCTGACGGAGCAAGACGATAGGGGGCACGAGAAATCGGTGCAGTCCCTGGCATTAACTCAATGCCAAATTCCACCTCTCTAACCGGAGGAAAACCAGGAATCTCATCTGGGAAAACATCAGGAAATTCACAAACCACTGGAATATCCTCTATACCAACACTACCTGTGGACGAATCAATCGTATAGATGAGGTAGCCTTCCCCGCCCGACTCTAAAGCACGACAGGCTTTCAGAGCAGATACCACTGGCATCGGAGGTCGCGCTCCCTCACCATAGAAAAACCAACTAGAGCTCTCAGTCGTACGAAACTGAACAAGCTTCTGGTAACAATCCACGGTAGCTCGGTAGGTAGTCAATAGGTCTATACCTAGAATACAATCAAAATCTTCCATCTCCAGGATCATAAGATTCGCAATCAATTCGTTACCCTCAAAATCTAAGGGACAACCCATCACTAGACGCTTTGCTAACACCGAATGACCCATCGGGGTAGAAACGGAAAGAATGACGTCTAGAGAAACATACGGTAACTTATGACGCTTAACAAATCGTGCAGAAATGAATGAATGTGATGCTCCGGTATCAATAAGAACAAAAGCAGGAATACCGCATAAACAAAAAGAACCTGCTATGACTCTCTCTGTCTCATCTGCAGCCTGATCCTGGTTCAGCGCAAAAACCTGACCTTGGGCACGAGGTCGAAGATTCGAACTACCCACTGCCTGACCCTGCCTCCTCTGCTGAACAGTCGTCTAAGATCCGGAACCAGATCCTGCTCCACCTCGCAACTGAGGACAATTCTTCTTAATATGACCCATCTCTCCGCACTGAAAACAAGCTCCCGCGGCTGATCGGCATTGCTCCGATGGATGGTTCTTCCCGCAATGCACACAAGAAACCTTCTTCTTACCAAAGCGGAACACACCGCTAGACCGTGATCCAGATCCAGAAGAAGAAGAACCTGACTTCTTGAAAGACTGAGATCGAGGGCTCAAAGTACTCGGAGATCTGGAAGAAAGAATAGCCCTACCACGTTGGAGACTGATCTCTGCTTGGCGACACCGGTTCACTAATCCATCATACGAAGTAGGATTATCACAGACAGTGACTCGATCAAAAATCTCCTGGTTAAGACCCTGGAGGAAATGGTCATACTTGGCCTCAGAACTGCCACTGATATGAGGAGCAAAAGGTAACAACTCAAAGAACTTCTGCTGATATTCGTCAACAGACATACTACCCTGCTTAAGATTCAGGAGCTCAATCGTCTTTGCTTGGCGAAGGGCTGGAGGAAAATACAGCTGCATGAAAGCTGCACGGAAGTCGGCCCAAGTCACCCTACCTTGGGACTGGACTATCGGCGCAGAAGTCGATCGCCACCACTTGCACGCACGGCCCTCGAGAAGAAAACCAAGGGTCTCCATCTGCTGCTCCTCGGTGCACTGGAATGCACGGAAACAACTCTCCATGCGCTCTAACCAATCCTCAGCATCATCGGGAGTCTCACCGCCGACTAAAGGCTTAGGCCCCATCTGAATGAAACGGTGCAAATCAAAACGCCTAGGACCATCCCGACGATGACGATGTTCACGATGACGCCTACGATCGTCCTGGTCACCCCAACGACCTACACTTCCCTGACTACTCTCATCACCAAAGTGGTCAGCCATCGCTACAAGATAGAATGGGGAAAAATGGTAAAATGGTCAACGAAAATCCTAAAACAGAATCTATATCCCAAAATCGTAAGCATGCTCTGATACCATAAATGTAGTGACCCGTTCCAGAATCACCTACTAATGAAGAACTAAGCATGCAATTAACTTAAATAATAATAATAATCAGAGATAACAGCGGAAATATGGCCGACGACAATAGTTATACAACCCAATCGAAATCAGAACAACTTAAAATATATTCGGTACAACCATATTGAATAGAATAGTACTGAAAACTAAACCAACCAGCTACTCACTTCCTCCTCCTCCTCCTCCTGAGCTGTCCAACCTGAGGCCTGCCCCGTGGGAATGGGGTGTCCAAGATAAACAAAACCGAGGACGTGAGCGATAAGAACGCCCAGTACAAAAGCATGAGTATACAAACCTATATGAAATGCACATGCTATGATATGATACCAGGGTAGTCAAGAAATAGGAGTCACAAAGGATCTCAAAATGCTCAGTCTAGAGGCGCCAAGTGGATAGTGCCGCGCGGTACTCCTCTGGGTCACTGCATCCACTACAAGAACAGACGTGGACCTAAAATGTCCCGGATCACCGAAGCCCTCCGGACCCGTCGGCTACTGTGTACTCTCGGTGTCCATGCGTCCACAAGACAAGACAGGGCTGAGCGGCCCCACAAGATATAGCTTATCTCGAAAGAGATACAGCTCAACAGTAAAGGCTATCTCGAAGGAGATACGGCTCAACATGAAATGCAACATGCATCATAAAACGTGACATAATAGCATGCATCATATGACATATATCAATGCACCACATAATCATGCAACACATATAAGGATGTATACTCGACCAGGATATCTCGGATAGTACTTTCGTACCTCTATCACAGCAAGCCTAGCCTTACGCAACACCGCTAATCAGGTCTAGAACAAGCCTACGCATCAAAAGCATACCCAATGAACAATACTACCATGCTAGACTAGCAAAACCAGTAATACCAAAGGTTTAGGGTTTACCTTCGTCCGTCGACAGCCCTTTGATGTCGATTGCCTCGTAACTCAGGCGTCGCTACGCTACCAATCCTGGCAGCTCTTGGCTATCGCTCGACCAACAACTAACCCTAGAAACCTTCCAAACCTCTCAACTAGGAGACACAACTTCAAGAATTTGCAATCCAAAATGAGGAATTCCGAGCACTATTTATAGGCTATGTTCGGATCCACCGAACACACTTCGGAACGTCCGAACTCCTACGTGTCCATCGGCTCTTGACACCTCATGATCGGATCCACCGAACCTACACTTCGGATCATCCGAACTTGCATGCAAACTGACGTGTCGATCAACTCTTGACACCTCATGATCGGATCCACCGAACCCACTTCGGATCGTCCGAACTCTTCGGTGCTACCGAACCATCTTCGGTCCGTCCGATCATGACCATGGTCAAAATTACACATTAAACCTTCTTAATCACCATTAATCCGTTAATTACCCAATTTGGAATTCAGGCTACTACACACATGCATTAAAATCACACTTTTATTTAAAATAACTGTAAGCATAAATAAATCGTAAATCGTCAAATCATAAAACTTTCAATCATTTATCATTTTAGGTGAAGTTTGATCTTTGAAAGTGACTAGCCTCTATCTTCTGGTCGACTAATCACTCTTAGCTCACCATTGCGCATGAGAATGGGAACAAGGCACCGACGTAAAATGAAAATACGATCGTTGGGCTCCCTCTGGGGACTTTTCCCGTAACCGGGCTCCCTATGGGTCTTTCCTCCTCACGATATTCCTAAAAAAATCATATATCATATCCTCTTTGTCACAGTCAATTTACATCTTTCAAAATATTTTTTCTTTTCCTTTTAATCATAAAATATCGTATCATTTCCAATTTCGTAAAATAGCATTATAACAGTAAAAATTGCACAGCTCTATCATAATTCATAAATCTCATATTTTCATCATAAACATTATAAAATATCATTTAGCATGCGTTATGATTTTTTGGGACACTACCATTGTAATGCCCGAGATTTATTAGTTGTTAATTTGCGATTATTGACTTATGATTTGAAGTGATTATGAAGGGCCATCCAAGACATGATTTTGTATAGCATGTGAAGAATGAATGTGCGAGGACAGTACCACTCGTGCACATGCGCGACATGATGCGTGCACATGCGCGAAAAGACATAAGGCCTCGCGCATATGCGCGAAGAGTCTGCGCGCATGTGCGCGAGTTGTGCGGGAAGGCTAGTGCATGACCAGAGAAGTTGGCGCATGTGCGCCGAGAGGGGCGCGCATATGCGCGAGGAGTCTCGTAGCCATGATGTAATTACATAGGATGTCGCGCATATGCGCGGAGATGAGGCGCGCATATGCGCGAGCTGCCGAGAAGAATATTGTGGAGACCAGTAGGTATCGCGCATATGCATGCGCCGAGGAGGGTCGCGCATATGCGCGAGACGTGCTGAACATAGAAAGAGCCACCTAGCCTTCTCCATGCATGATATATATATCACTTGTCATTTATACTTCAGTAATTGAGGAAGGGAAAACACGAGAGCTTCCGAGAAAAGCTTCAAGCTTGATTCCAAAAAAAATTATTTTGGTAAATCCACCCGTTAGATTTTGAATCCGAGTGCAATATTGTGTTCCTATTGACGCAGGCTACAACTGGACGTAAGTTTTATTACGTTTTGATATAACTTAAAATTATGCTATTGAAGGAATCAGATATGATTCATATATGGTGTTTCTGATATGTTAAACATAGTATAATTGAAACCAGATTGAAGAACGGATACCGTAAGAAATTGTTATGAATTTCTGATTAGATATGATTGAGATTCGATATCAGATTTATGTTGTTATCGATTGTGAGTTCCAGGAATTGATATGTATTGCTGGGTATATTGAGATTGTTCCGTTATGCCGTTGATTTTAAGTTAGAATCAAATTGATCAGATTTGGTATTGATTTGAGCAGTATATTGATATTGTACTTCTTGATATTGTTATTGCCAGATTGAGTATTGACAGACTTCGAATTCCATACTTGAACGTTGTCAGAACTGCAACTAAAGAAAGGTATAAGTCAATGTCGAACCGGGAGAATGACTCGAGTGTGATATACTTGAGTTTCCCTAAACCACATACTTATTGTTATTGTGTGCATTGATTTAATTTGATATGCTTGTTCTATTGATTTATAGAAAGCATGTATTAGACGATTGGTCTCGTGACAGAAGGGCCAGAGGGTGATGGAATCGTCACTAGCCCATTGCACATTGTCACAGAATAGTGATTGGCGGAGGTGACAAAGTCTTTGACGGATAGATCAAGACACTGGATGTTTGGTTTATATCGATGTTTGATTAGAAGTTGATTTACTTCTATTACTGAGATTCGATATAGTATGCCAACGTCTGGAAACCGAGTTCCCTAGACTAGGAATGAGTCTAGTATGAGATACAGAGTCATGAGTTTAATAACAGATTTATATGGAATTATGTTTTCAGATTTTGATGTATATTACTGATATCTGTTTCCTGCTTTATATTGAGTATATGATTGCATGTATTGTTGATTTATACTGGGATGTATTTCTCACCGGAGTTATCCGACTGTTGTCGTGTTTGTATGTGTGCATGACAATAGGTGGGACATGATCAAGGTCAAGGAGATGAAGAGAGATCGTAATTAGAGTGGAGACTACGGACTTGGATTTTAGATAGGGTTTGAACACTTGATATGTAGTTGTTAAACCTTAGTTTTAAATGATTGTATATGATACAAGACTTGTACTTTGTTTTCGATGTATATATTCGAATGAATTCTATTACGTTCCGCATTTGACACTTGTATTTTTTTTTAAAAAAATTAGACCCTGTTTATTATAATTGATCTAATTATTCCCACAGACGATTAAGAAATGAATTAGCGTCCGGGTCCCCACAGCCATCATGCTACCCAGGTGTAAAATGGTCGTCTTGCCCTTGGAACCTAAAATTCTCGATTTGACTTTCTTCACTTTTGTCGTCTTGAGCCTATCCCAAATAATTATTTAAGCTTAAATCTGTGACACCCCTGACCTCTTTAAATAAAATACGCAGCGGAATAAAATTTTCTCTTTTAAAAATATACGGAAGGAGTTTCAAAATACATTTTCTTTAAACATTTAACAACCAAAATAAATACATGATCATTCAAAAGGTATAATAAAATACAAAACATCAGTCCTATGATCATGCCATCAAAATCATCCTTCCAACGGTGCATGCATATGACTCCCTGTCCACAGTCAACGTCCCGGGCCTCCACTCTGATCTGCATCACATGAAATAACTGAAATGAGAATAAATCTCAACAAGTGGAACTCTTACATAGCAATGATACATAGTATACTCTGTAAAACATGACTTTGAAATCATAAATACCATCAACTCTGAAATATGAATACTGTAGCAATAACTGTAGCAATAGCAATAGCAATAGATAGCAATACGATGGTATTTCTCTTTTCTCTGGTTGGATTGATATCAATAGTATCTCTGCTCTGGTGCTAATATCCCTATCGATATAAACCGATAACTCTGAGGGATAAAAGCCTATGGTCGATGATCATCTAATTGCATGCAATTCTCTGGCTATATATTTATCAATCCAATAGAAACATTTGAACTCTGAATAGCATTTAAAGCCGTCCTTTCACAATCTCATATTTTCTTTTGTATTCCTTTTTAACAATAGTGAGACATACAATGTCTCCAATAGATAATCAATGAAATCAATACATAACAATGGATCAATGGAAGGGAATATCACTTTAAAATCTTTGAAACACAATACATATAACATCATGTGAGCACAAGGGATGAAATTCCACTTACAACCCAATAAAACACCTCAAATAAGCTCTTGGTTCACCACCTACAACAATAATCCATAAACAACACCAAAATCAACTCTATATCCAAAAATACAAGTTAAATAATCCATAGAACCAACCAATACTCCAACCTATAGCATGCCATTTCCAAAACCATGATAGAATTCAACCAAAAACTTACCTAAGCTTCCTAGCACCAAGGAGAACCACGATCTCAAGTCGAAAATCGAACTAGATCCAAGAATCAAAGGTAGGAAATGAAATGAAATGAAGGAAACCCTTGTTTCTAGAGAGGAAAAACGAGAATGGAGGAATGGTAAGGTGAAAAGTGAAGTCAACTCAACCAAAAAGCAACTTAAAGCTTCGCCCATACCTCAATAATGCATGACCGCGGGTGCGCCAACACAAGGACCGCGGGTGCGCCAAGCCTACGACCAAAAAACCATTTTCTGAACCACTGAGACCGCGGGTGCGGTCCTTACATGACCGCGGGTGCGCTCTACCTTCGGACCAAATCTTACTCTGCGCACAGCTTCTACAAAGATCGCCTCAGAAACGCCTCTTCCCGTCCGAATTGGAAAAAGTGGTAAACTACAAAGTTGTAGCTCTATGTCTTATCTTGACTCCCTCAAAATTTCAGATCATTTGGATGTATGAGTAAAAAGTTATGCTAAATCTCCCAACCTGTGTCACTGGAGGAACGTCGAATCACACGACACACTTCGGGACACTTTTGGCTTACCTTCCACAATGATTTGAACAAAACTCAAAATACGAAAGTTATAGCCTTATGTCTTATCTAACCACTCCAATTGGCCTCACCTCATTGGAATCAATATACCATTTATCATGAATTTAAACGTAACACCGCTACAATAACACTGCACATCATCTATAACCAACTATACTAAAATCATAAATCGAAACTCTTAACATCCAAGCTATACTTAAACTTACCCAAATAGCCAATAATCAAACAAAATCTTAAACCATACCGTACACCGGGCTCGGCTATTACAAAATCTAATTTTTAATATTTTTATTTAACTTAAACTTGGGTTTTTTGATTTAATTCATTAATTAATAATTCGTAAAGCTTTTAAATTCCAAATTAACCGCAACTTTAATATTTTCTTTCCAACTTTAAACATAAAATTTATATCCCTAAAATACCCTCGTGAACCATGAACCGAACCCCGTGGACCGTGGTTCGAACCATTTTCTTTTTCCTAGCCAATATTTCGAACCCTAGCTCCTCTTTCGAGCTAACCCTCATTTTTTTCCTGAACCATGGCCGAGCCACCTCAAGCCATCCCAAGACCAGACCTCCTAGAGACCCTACTGACCACGCCTATCCAATCAAACCAGCCCCTAGCCCATGCCACAGACTCCTGCACATGAGCCGCAGCCGTTTCCTAGTAGAATACCAAAATAGGACTCTTTTACTCGAGCCACCACCGAGCCCAAATCCTCCTGCACATCACTAGATGTAACGTACCGTACTTTTACTACTTGAAATTTGCGGAAAAATTAAAAATTTTATTAAATAAAAACATCCATACGGTCGTCACCCAGCATTCATAAAAATATTTTTAAAATAATACATCACCAATTAAAAAGTTGCTAAAAGAACGCTGTCTCAAAACATCTCACATTCAAATCATAAAAATTCAGAGTATTTTAAACTGTGCTTAAAAACATAAACTTGCGGTCCTCGGGTTTAGCCTGCCGCTCAGCCCAAGCCTGCCCCTTGGTCGCCACCTCCTGTCTCCTGTTCATCGTACTCACTTGCATCGATCAAGTCTAGTGAGTCTAAAGACTCAACACGTATAAACTGGAAATAACGAGTACTACATAATAAAATCGCATGCATCTTTAATATAGGGCATACATAACTTTTATTTTTGAACTTGCATAAACTTCAACTTGAAATAAATTTGAACTTGAACCTACATACTACGACGTGCCATGATCATAAACTTTTCTTAAACATGCTATCATACTTCACATACTTGGCTGCATAATTTTACGTAGAGGATGTTTCAAAGCAAGTGACCCTTAACATGATAAACGCCTGATCAGACACACCACAGTACTGGGCTGACAGGGACGTATCCACTGCCGCATACATAAGATCCCTGTTCATAATTTAACAGGCCAGTTGATCCACGTTCATAATTTAACGCTTCACAACCACGATCTAACCCGTTCATAATTTAACGGGCGGATTGGTCCCCGTTCATGATTTAACGCTTTCCAATCCTAACTTTCTTTGGTCACAAGACAATTGGCATACCTCGAAACTTAAAACATTTCCTTTGCACGTCATTCATACTTACTTGGCGTTGAGGGATTCGTTGGACTTCGACTGGGGCCGTTGCTGCAACTTACTAACGTGAATTTCATACTTAACTTGCATTACTTAGACGTAGAAAACTCATGCTTACTCTCAAGCTCAATCATATCTTAGGACCTTCTACAATTTCCCACGACACGCCCTTAATAATCCTTGCACTAACCCATAACATCCAACTTAAAATGAACTTACAAATATTTCCCAAAAACAAGGGTACACGGGCCCCGTGCTTGGGTCCGGGAGAGGGTCCGTGTACTTACTGCCTCAAATGTGTCGGAAAACGGAAGGGGCACGGACCCCGCGCTTGGGTCCGGATGGGGGTCCGTGTAGGTACTGCATGTCAAGTGTCTCGAAAAGGAAAGGACACGGACCCCGTGTGAGGGTCCGGGTTGAGGTCCGTGTGGCTACTGTCTTGGAACACCAAATGGAAAACAAAGGCACGGACCCCGTGCTCGGGTCCGTGTGGGGGTCCGTCTGCACACTGTACGAAGAAACCTGCGAGAAAACTTATGCACATGCCTACACACCCAAATTGACACTTGAACACTATGATTCAACACCTTAAGGACACCATAACATTGCATAAAACTTATATAAACGCTTCAAGATACGACGTCTACCATACTACCCAATACAACGCTAATTAGCAATTGACATCAATCGAGTTCCTACGACTTTAAACTAATTCAAACACCTAACGACATCCAACAAAACCTTGAAAAATACAACAAACCTCAATACTAACATACTCATACGCAGCGACGATCGCCCGTCGATTTCCAACGAAGCCTGCAACATAAACTTCAAAAATACAATGATACCAAATTTTTCTTAAAATTTCAGTTTGAGCAGTCACACGAAAAATATCATAACTCTCTCATTTTTCGTCCAAAAATCTTGCATTTTATACCAAATCGAAGGTATCGAAAAATTCTACGTTTTTGCCGTTGAAAGTTTTCCCAAAATATGAACAGAAAAATCGCAGTTTTGACATAACAGTAAAAACGAGTTTTAGATCTAAAAATTTTCCTTCGAGATTGATCCGATCCATGATCCGCTCAAACTACTATCATCATACATAACTTTTACGCATAAAAACAACGCAATTCGATATATTACTTGATCGACACAGCAAGAACAGAATATACGTGCCTTTTGATGATAACGTTACCGAAAGACGACACCGAAGCGGAGATGGAGAGAGGCTCGATCCGGGACGAACGTGGTACCGTTTCTCTTGAAATAAAATCACGAAATCTGCTGGAATTTGAGAGGGAAGGGGGACGGCTGCTATGCTCTTTGAAGAACCCTAGTTTTCTCTTTTAAAATAATAAATCTAGAATGAAACTTGTGTGTGTGTGTTTAGGCGTGAGCTAGTGTGTGTAAAAGTGTGTTTGTGTGTGTGTGTCGTGTGTTTGTGATTAATTAGGAGACTAATTTCTTAATTAAAAATACTTATCTACTAATCAAACACTAACTCTCCTATACCTTTTAAATGAAACTTTATAATTAAAAATATAACACTCCATACTAGACTTTGAAAGTTCTAAAATCATACACTCACAAAAATAATAAATTTTAGGATTCAAAATACTAACATCTCATAAAATACTAAATTTTAAAAGTTTTAAACTCTTAAAATCACTAAATAAATATTTAGGCTCAAAAATGCTAAAACTCACTAAATTATTTAAAATGCCCCCAAACTCAACTTAAAATAAAATACCATCTTTAAAATTGCCAAAAATCGTCACCGGGTCTTTTCCTCAATCTCGCCTCGAATGATCGCCTGAAACATGAAACTCGAAAGACGTTTTAACGTGCATTACAAAAACGTAATTAAATTAAAAATAATGCATTTAAATAATTATGCATGACTAAATTCCTTTTAAAATAAGTTGAATGCTTTAATAATTTAAATAGATGCATGGGTTATACGTGTACTGAAATCGGGTTCTACAGTTCCTCCCCCACTTATATAAATTTCGTCCTCGAAATTAAGTCTTACCGAACAACTCCGGGTAGCGAAGCCTCATATCTGTCTCTGACTCCCAAGTGGCCTCTTCCACTGATTGGTTTAACCACCGAACTTTGACTAGCTTAGTCACTTTGTTCCGGAGTCTGCGCTCCTGTCTGTCGAGGATTTGAGTCGGTCTCTCCTCATAAGACATATCTGGAGCAAGCTGAAAAGGCTCATAACTCAGAATGTGCGAAGGATTAGCCAAATATTTCCTTAGCATCGAGACGTGGAACACATTGTGTACCCCGGCCAGGTTCGGCGGAAGGGCTACACGATAGGCTAATGTCCCAACTCTGTCAAGAATCTCGAACGGTCCAATAAACCTCGGACTCAACTTGCCTCTTTTCCCAAATCTCATAACACCCTTCATGGGTGCTATCTTGACGAAAACGTGATCCCCAACGGCAAACTCGAGATCTCTTCTTCTCTTATCGGCATAGCTCTTCTGACGGCTTTGGGCGGTCTTCATTCTGTCACGAATCTTGACCACCACTTCTGCAGTCTGCTGAACTATCTCTGGGCCTAGATCTGTTCTCTCACCAACTTCATCCCAATGAACTGGCGATCTGCACTTCCGACCATACAACGCTTCATAGGGAGCCATACCTATGGATGCTTGGAAGCTGTTGTTGTATGTGAACTCCACTAGAGGTAGCTTAGACTCCCAAGTTCCCTGAAAATCAATCATGCAAGCTCTTAGCAAGTCTTCCAAAATCTGAATCACTCGCTCAGACTGGCCATCTGTCTGCGGGTGAAAAGCTGTACTGAACAGTAACTTCGTCCCCATAGCTGCATGCAAGCTCTTCCAGAAGGACGATGTAAACCTCGGATCCCTGTCGGACACAATAGAGACTGGGAAACCATGCAAACGGACTATCTCCCGGATATAAAGCTCCGCATACTGCGTCATGGAGAAAGTCGTCTTCACTGGCAGAAAATGCGTTGACTTAGTGAGTCGATCCACTATAACCCAAATAGAATTAGACCCTTTGACTGACTTAGGTAACCCAACGACGAAATCCATAGTGATGTTCTCCCATTTCCACTCTGGGATAGGGAGAGGCTTAAGCATACCTGCTGGCCTCTGATGCTCTGCCTTCACCTGCTGACAAGTGAGGCACTCAGATACAAATCTGCGGATGTCTCTCTTCATCCCTGGCAACCAATACAAAATCTGCAGGTCTTTGTACATCTTGGTACCTCCTGGGTGAATAGAATACGGAGATGCGTGTGCCTCTGTCAGAATATCTTGTCTGATCGAATCAACACTAGGCACCCACATTCTGTCTCTGTATCTCACGATACCGTCTGACACTGTGTACAACACACTGCCCTTAGCTTCATCCTTCAGTCTCCATTTCTGTAGTTGCTCATCTGAAGACTGTCCTGCTCGAATGCGGTCTAGTAAATCAGATTTGACTGTCAGATTAGACAGTCTAGGAGCTCTGCCCTTACGATAAATCTCTAGACCAAACCTATGAATCTCAGACTGAAGCGGTCTCTGAACTGACAATTGTGCTATGACTGCCACATTTCTGCTCAAAGCGTCTGCCACGACGTTAGCTTTTCCCGGATGGTAGCTAATCTCGCAATCATAGTCTTTCACAAGTTCTAACCACCGTCTCTGTCTCATATTCAGCTCTTTCTGCGTGAAGAAATATTTGAGACTTTTGTGATCGGTGAAAATCTGACACTTTTCGCCGTATAAGTAATGCCTCCAAATCTTCAATGCAAAGACAACGGCGGCTAATTCCAAATCGTGAGTCGGGTAGTTCTTCTCATGCACCTTTAACTGTCTGGAAGCATAAGCTATAACTCGACCCTGTTGCATCAACACTGCTCCTAAACCGAGCTTAGATGCATCGGTGTATAACACATAATCTCCTTGCCCTGATGGCATGGCTAACACCGGTGCGGAAATGAGAGCTTGCTTCAAGGTGTCGAAGCTCTTCTGACATTCATCACTCCACGTAAATTTAGCATTCTTCTTGGTTAGTGAAGTGAGTGGCACTGCTATAGACGAAAACCCCTGAATAAACTTACGGTAGTAGCCTGCTAAGCCCAAAAAGCTGCGGATCTCGGATGCATTCTTTGGCTCTACCCATTCCTTGACAGCTGCCACTTTGGCTGGATCCACTTCAATCCTTCTACTAGACACTATATGCCCCAAAAACGCGACTTTCTGCAACCAAAACTCGCACTTACCGAATTTTGCATACAACTTACGGCTCTGCAAAGTCTGCAAAATTGTCCTCAAGTGCTGGTCGTGCTCCTCATGGCTCTTCGAGTATATGAGAATATCATCAATGAACACTATGACGAACTGATCGAGGAACGGTTGAAATACTCGGTTCATGAGATCCATGAAAATAGCTGGGGCATTGGTCAATCCAAACGGCATCACTAAGAACTCGTAATGCCCGTATCTGGTCCTGAAAGCTGTCTTATGCACATCTGCATCCTTTACTCTCAGTTGGTGATACCCTGATCGAAGATCGATTTTGGAGAACACGGTAGCTCCCTGCAACTGGTCGAACAAATCTTCGATTCGTGGCAACGGATACTTATTCTTGATCGTTACCTTGTTCAGCTCGCGGTAATCGATGCACAGTCTCATGCTCCCATCTTTATTTTTCACAAAGAGTACTGGTGCGCCCCATGGTGAGAAACTCGGGCGGATAAACTCCTTGTCTAAGAGCTCCTGAATCTGCTGTTTAAGTTCTAACATCTCTGCTGGAGCTAATCTGTACGGTGCCTTGGAGATCGGCACTGTACCAGGCATGAGATCAATGGCAAACTCCACCTCTCTATCTGGTGGAAGGCCTGTGACGTCGTCTGGGAAGACGTCTGGAAATTCTCTGGCTACTGGCATTTCTGAAATAGAAGGAGTGGGCACGTCAGACGCTGCTATAACACTGGCCAAGAAAGCCTGACATCCCTTTGAAATTAATTTCCTCGCCTGCATGCACGAAATCATACGAGGAAAACTCCTCCATCTAGCTGGCTCGAATAAAAACTGCTCCATACCGAGCGGTCTGACCAATACCGACCTCTTCTGAAAATCGATTAGAACTCGGTTCTTAGTCAGCCAGTCCATGCCCAAAATGATATCGAACTCTGGCATCGGCAATACGATCAAATCTGCATACACTAGGTGGCCCTGCAGTTCTAGATCGATATCCCTGATCACACTGGTCGCTAACAACTCTTCCCCTGATGGGACTGTCACTGAGAAGTTCAAGTCTAGGCCGATGGACTTGATGTCCAGGTGATTAGCGAAGGTCTCTGATATAAAGGAGTGAATGGCTCCTGAATCTATCAGTGCAGTTGTAGCTAATCTCTTTATGAAAATGTTCCCTGAGATGCGTTAGCACAACACAACTTATATCCAAAATACTAACATTAACCTTACGCATAATAAAATTCGATGTCCTATGCCATTCAAAAATAATGCTAACAAGATAGTAACCTAAATATACTCAAACAATACTAGCATCCTAAAAATCCCCAAATAAAATTCACCTGCAAGGCAAGTAATACTGAGCTTAGGTAGGAAAGTTTACCGGTCAGTAAAGTAGTGTCCGGATCCGCTTCTTGAGCGTGCATGGCGAATACCCGGCCTTGAGTTGGCTGCTTCCACTGCGGGCACTCCTTTAGCATGTGGTCGGTAGCACCACACTTAAAGCACTTGCCTGACCCATACAAGCATGGTCCTGGATGCTGGCGGTTACACTTCTGACAAACAGGGAAATTACCGGGCTTCTGCGGCGCCCCCTGCTGTTGGATAGGACCCTTGCCCTTAGGTGGTCCTTGGTATGGTTTCTTTCCAGGCTGCCCCTGGTAGGGCTTCTTAAATGGTGGTCGCTGCTGATACTGCTGGTGTTGCTGCGGTGCCTGAAAGGGCCTCTTGCCCAGTCGATCCTTCTCAATTTCTTTCATGTCCTGCTCTGCCTCCAATGCCCTCGCTACTGCGACCTCATAGGTCATATGCCCTACCACCTTCACATCACGGCGCAAGATCGGCCGCATTCCAAGGAGAAAGTGCCTCACCTTGGCCTGAACATCATTGGCGATTAAGGGCATAAATTGGCAACCCTTCTCAAACTTCTGCACGTAATCAGCTACGCTGCTATCTCCTTGTCGTAGCATCATGAACTCCCCAATCAGTTTCGTACGCACTTCCTCAGTGAAGTACTTGGGTTAAACACCTCTTTGAACTCATTCCACGTGAGAGTCTGTAGGTTAACTATCACTGGTGCGCTCTCCCACCAAACTCTTGCACACCCATGAAGTAGGAAGATAGCGCACCTCACTCGATCAGTATCCTGCAACTCCATAAAATCGAAAATTACCTCGATGGATTTAACCCATCCCTCCGCTATTAATGGGTCCGTCGTCCCTGAGAATTTATCTGGGTGCATTCTGCTGAACCTCTCGTAGACAGCCTCAGCTCTGGGTCTCACCCCTGTATCAGCCACTGTTTGGTTACCCATAAACTGGGCAAAGAACTGAGTCATTCCAGCCATCATCTGGGCCTGCATGTCGGGTGGTGGAGGTGGTGGAGGATTGGCCCTCTCCTCGACTCGAGGCTCTCTGTCCTCCTCCCTATCTTCCCGATTAATCTCACGTCTAGGAGGCATACTGTTCCAATAATTACCCAACACGTAAACCCAAGATGTATGATCGTGATATACATAACATATGATGCACGTACTGAATTTAAAACATGGGCATGCTGAAATCGTAACTCAATGCATACTACAAAACATAAATCTTGAAACTTTAAAACTTACAGACTTGAGGTGTGACTTCGAGAGCTTCTTGCGACTGGCAGTAGGCGTAACCCTTTACAAGAACACGGCTCTGATATCAACTGTAACGTACCGTACTTTTACTACTTGAAATTTGCGGAAAAATTAAAAATTTTATTAAATAAAAACATCCATACGGTCGTCACCCAGCATTCATAAAAATATTTTTAAAATAATACATCACCAATTAAAAAGTTGCTAAAAGAACGCTGTCTCAAAACATCTCACATTCAAATCATAAAAATTCAGAGTATTTTAAACTGTGCTTAAAAACATAAACTTGCGGTCCTCGGGTTTAGCCTGCCGCTCAGCCCAAGCCTGCCCCTTGGTCGCCACCTCCTGTCTCCTGTTCATCGTACTCACTTGCATCGATCAAGTCTAGTGAGTCTAAAGACTCAACACGTATAAACTGGAAATAACGAGTACTACATAATAAAATCGCATGCATCTTTAATATAGGGCATACATAACTTTTATTTTTGAACTTGCATAAACTTCAACTTGAAATAAATTTGAACTTGAACCTACATACTACGACGTGCCATGATCATAAACTTTTCTTAAACATGCTATCATACTTCACATACTTGGCTGCATAATTTTACGTAGAGGATGTTTCAAAGCAAGTGACCCTTAACATGATAAACGCCTGATCAGACACACCACAGTACTGGGCTGACAGGGACGTATCCACTGCCGCATACATAAGATCCCTGTTCATAATTTAACAGGCCAGTTGATCCACGTTCATAATTTAACGCTTCACAACCACGATCTAACCCGTTCATAATTTAACGGGCGGATTGGTCCCCGTTCATGATTTAACGCTTTCCAATCCTAACTTTCTTTGGTCACAAGACAATTGGCATACCTCGAAACTTAAAACATTTCCTTTGCACGTCATTCATACTTACTTGGCGTTGAGGGATTCGTTGGACTTCGACTGGGGCCGTTGCTGCAACTTACTAACGTGAATTTCATACTTAACTTGCATTACTTAGACGTAGAAAACTCATGCTTACTCTCAAGCTCAATCATATCTTAGGACCTTCTACAATTTCCCACGACACGCCCTTAATAATCCTTGCACTAACCCATAACATCCAACTTAAAATGAACTTACAAATATTTCCCAAAAACAAGGGTACACGGGCCCCGTGCTTGGGTCCGGGAGAGGGTCCGTGTACTTACTGCCTCGAATGTGTCGGAAAACGGAAGGGGCACGGACCCCGTGCTTGGGTCCGGATGGGGGTCCGTGTAGGTACTGCATGTCAAGTGTCTCGAAAAGGAAAGGACACGGACCCCGTGTGAGGGTCCGGGTTGAGGTCCGTGTGGCTACTGTCTTGGAACACCAAATGGAAAACAAAGGCACGGACCCCGTGCTCGGGTCCGTGTGGGGGTCCGTCTGCACACTGTACGAAGAAACCTGCGAGAAAACTTATGCACATGCCTACACACCCAAATTGACACTTGAACACTATGATTCAACACCTTAAGGACACCATAACATTGCATAAAACTTATATAAACACTTCAAAATACGACGTCAACCATACTACCCAATACAACGCTAATTAGCAATTGACATCAATCGAGTTCCTACGACTTTAAACTAATTCAAACACCTAACGACGTCCAACAAAACCTTGAAAAATACAACAAACCTCAATACTAACATACTCATACGCAGCGACGATCGCCCGTCGATTTCCAACGAAGACTGCAACATAAACTTCAAAAATACAATGATACCAAATTTTTCTTAAAATTTCAGTTTGAGCAGTCACACGAAAAATATCATAACTCTCTCATTTTTCGTCCAAAAATCATGAATTTTTTATCAAATCGAAGGTATCGAAAAATTCTACGTTTTTTCCGTTGAAAGTTTTCCCAAAATATGAACAGAAAAATCGCAGTTTTGACATGAACAGTAAAAACGAGTTTTAGATCTAAAAATTTTACTTCGAGATTGATCCGATCCATGATCCGCTCAAACTACTATCATCATACATAACTTTTACGCATAAAAACAACGCAATTCGATATATGACTTGATCGACACAGCAAGAACAGAATATACGTGCCTTTTGATGATAACGTTACCGAAAGACGACACCGAAGCGGAGATGGAGAGAGGCTCGATCCGGGACGAACGTGGCACCGTTTCTCTTGAAATAAAATCACGAAATCTGCTGGAATTTGAGAGGGAAGGGGGACGGCTGCTATGCTCTTTGAAGAACCCTAGTTTTCTCTTTTAAAATAATAAATCTAGAATGAAACTTGTGTGTGTGTGTTTAGGCGTGAGCTAGTGTGTGTAAAAGTGTGTGTGTATGTGTGGCGTGTGTTTTAGATTAATTAGGAGACTAATTGCTTAATTAAAAATACTTATCTACTAATCAAACACTAACTCTCCTATACCTTTTAAATGAAACTCTATAATTAAAAATATAACACTCCATACTAGACTTTGAAAGTTCTAAAATCATAAACTCACAAAAATAATAAATTTTAGGATTCAAAATACTAACATCTCATAAAATACTAAATTTTAAAAGCTTTAAACTCTTAAAATCACTAAATAAATATTTAGGCTCAAAAATGCTAAAACTCACTAAATTATTTAAAATGCCCCCAAACTCAACTTAAAATAAAATACCATCTTTAAAATTGCCAAAAATCGTCACCGGGTCTTTTCCTCAATCTCGCCTCGAATGATCGCCTGAAACATGAAACTCGAAAGACGTTTTAACGTGCATTACAAAAACGTAATTAAATTAAAAATAATGCATTTAAATAATTATGCATGACTAAACTCCTTTTAAAATAAGTTGAATGCTTTAATAATTTAAATAGATGCATGGGTTATACGTGTACTGAAATCGGGTTCTACACTAGACCAGCCTCAGATGCAGCCTAGCCCAACCCCGAGCCCTTACTCCACGCACGAAACCATGCGAAACACTCCCTCGCACACAGCCGGTCGTAAGATCGCATGGGAAGAGTCCTATCTCACTTTGACTTTTACCTAGCCACTGTGCTTGAGTCCTACTTCTTAGCCCTAGACAGGTCCGTCACTGAGCCCCCAACAGCCCTGTTCAAGCCCATGCCCAGCCAAGCCCTCACCCGAACACTATGTCACCAAAGCATTAAAGGAAACTCTCCCTTCTTCTAACAGCCACGCACGACCCCTTCTAGTTCGAGTATAGCCCTCGAGTTTTCCCGTGAACGATGCATTACTAGCCCTTTAACATCCTAAATTGCCAGCTTGTCCCTTAGAAATCATAATGTTAACAAGCATAAAATCGTCAAAACGTTTGAAATATTCATTCTATTGTTAATCAATCGAGCATAAATAGTTTTCATGAAAAAATAATCAAAACATGCATAATATAGTTTGAATGATGCGTAAAAGGAATTTAGAAACGTACCTTTGCCTTTTAGAACGCTCGAAGATACGATCATCGGCATGGGGTGCGCAGAAGAACGAACGGGCGACAAAGACTCCTTGTTTTCTTCCTCTCAAAATTTTGGAAAATTAGTGTGTGTGAAGTGTGTGATTCCGGCCGCTATCAGGCACAAAAGACCTAGGAATCATTTTTATATATTTTAATTTGCATGTTTAATGTGGTTGGATTTTGGGCCTTTGAGTTTAAGAAGAATTGTGCCTACTTATCCTAGGTAAATTAGGCCCAATAACACCTATTTAATTGAAAAATAAAAGTTTATAAAAATTAGTTTCCAAAAATAATAATTTTGATATTTTAAAAAACCCTTGTTTGCCCAAAACCGGCATCCCAGATAAAATCTTGCTCGTCTCGTAAAAATAATTTGAACTCATTCATATTTAGAAAAATTTAATCATATTAATAAGGTTTAAAATATTTATAGAAAAACATTTATTTTATCTTGGTTGTCCTCGGTCTCTTTTGCCAAGCCTATTATCAAATATTCAGGTAAAATCTACAATTTTCCATAAAACCGTGCAATTAGACCCTTAATCATATAATATGCATCATGCAAGCATTTAAATCAATTAAATAAATCAATTATGCAATTTAATTCATTTGCATGCATGTGATTTACGTAGGTTGGCTTTTGGACGTCACAAATCCTCCACCCCCTCTTAAATAGAATTTCGTCCTTGAAATTAAGGCGTACCAAATAATTCGGGATAGCGACTCCTCATCTCAGACTCAATCTCCCAAGTGGCTTTTTTATCCGAGTGATTCAGCCACTTGACTTTACCAATTTTATCACCTTGTTCCGCAACTTTCTATCTTGCCTAACCAAGATTTGAGTGGGCATCTCCTTATATGACAGGTTTGGCGTAAGTTGCAGTGGCTCAAAGTTCAATACATGTGAAGGGTTTGACATGTACTTGCCGGAGCATTGATATGTGGAAGAAATTTTGAACTCCTGCGATATTAGGTGGCAATGCCACTCGATATGCTAATGCTCCCACTCTTTCGAGTATCTCAAATGATCCAATGAATCTCGGACTAAGTTTTTCTTTCTTGCCAAATCTCGCAACACCTCACCTACTGCAAACTCGAGATTTCGCCTTCTTTTGTCCGCGTAGCACTTTTTTCGACTTTGAGCAGTTTTCATTCTGTCTCGGATCTTGGCGGCAATCTCTGCGGTGTGATGAACTATCTCGGGACCCATCGTAGCCCTTTCTCCTATCTTGTCCCAATGTATATGCGACCTACATTTCCTTCCGTAGAGTACAACGTATGGAGTCATTCGTTGTAAGGCTCGAGATTTATTAGTCTTCATTGACAAAATACTCGGAAAATATGAGTATGCATGATATAGGGCTTGAGATTTGAGTTATTAGTCTTCATTAATATGAGACTCGGAAGATGTGAGAATGCATGACATAAAATTAGAGTTTAGAGTACAAGATAGACTGCACCCGCGCTTAGAAAAGGAGTGCACCCGCGGTTATATAATTCAGAATTTTGAATGAAAGGCTGAAGCAAGACCGCACCCGCGGTGTTAGAAGGACCGCACCTGCGGTCGTTGAATTTTGGAAAATGAATGGATTGCCGAAGCAAGACCGCACCCGCGGTCGTCGAGTTAAAGAAATAAAAAGTTCTGCCGAAGCATGAGCGCACCCGTGCTAATGAAGCTACCGCACCCGCGGTCATGCGTGTTCATTGAAAAATAAGCCATTTGTCCTAGGCCATGCAAGATATATATATAGAGGTGTCTTCTTCCTTCCCATTTCAGCTGAGACCACCGAGAGAAAGGTTCAAGGAGAAGGAAGGCTCTTTTCTTTTAAAACCTAACTTGTACAAGATTTTTACATCCAAACGTTAATCCGATTTCGGTTTTGAGCTCCTCTCATCGTTAGCTACAAGGTGATGTAAGTTTCCTTCAATTCCTGCATGATTTGAGATATGGTGATTGGGGAAATTATGAATTACACTAGAGTATGTGTTCTTGTGAAGTTAATGATCATGTATTCGAAATCGGATCGAAGAAATATGATCGTACGCAATTGTTATGAAATTTCAGTATTTATATGCATGAGATTATACAGATTTTAGTATATGTATGGATGTCTTGATGAGATTATGAATTGATTTGGATTGATTATGAGGTTATTGAGTTATCGGTATCGAAGAAATACACCGTTATGCTGTCGATTCATACCGAGACTGATTATTGAATTGTACGAGACTTGATGGGAGTTGCTTTGAATGATATATTGATAGAAAGCATCATTACATTGTCATTTCAGATTAGAATTGACAGAGTTGACATTCCAACTTCGAGACCTTGACTACGACGACAAGAAAGGTATAATTCATTTGATTATAGGGAAGATACGACTCGAATCAGATTTGATTGGAGTTTCCCAATAAAATCACATACTAGATTTATTATTGTATGTTTTGATATGTTTTGAATTGTTTATAGATTATATTCAAATCTCCTGATATGATAATGCTGTGTTTATAGATTTATATACAAGCATTGAGATAGGAGAGTCATTGACAGAGTTGTCAAAACTAGACGTTCGGTGTATCGACGCATAGGAGCAGATTTCCTCCGATTGTAGACATTCGATACAGACACGACCGAAGTCTAGGAGTAAGACGTACAGTTACCCCGATTGGGAGGGTAGGTAACATACAGTGACGTCTTATTCACCCCGGGATCCCTAGAGTAGAGTCAATACATGAGTTGATTTGCATTGCATGTTTTTATAGACTGGTTTCATAGACTATGGAACCTATGATTTATGTTACATGTATGATATGATGTTTATGATTTTATTATACATATGCATGTATACATGTTTTATACTGGGATTTGTTCTCACCGGAGTTTCCGGCTGTTGTTATGTCTGTATGTGTGCATAACAACAGGTGAGGCAGGATCTGGGTCACGACAGAGATGAGTTCGAGATAGCGTAGTGACTACGGGCGCAGAAGATGACTAGTGGCTGTATTTAGACTTGGACTACCTGTATTTTGGTATTGTGTATTAAACACTAGTTTGGAGTGAGGTGTTAGAACAAGACTCGTTTATTATGTTTTTACATTATGTATGTTGTAAATTAATAAAGAAAGATTATGCTTAGTAATAACATTTGATTTAATGTTAAAAAACAAAAAATTTGACCCACATTTTCTCACAGATCCATTTAATCCCAGACAGAATTGAGTTAGAGCCCGGGTCCCCACTACAGGTGGTATCAGAGCCGTAGGTTCTGTAGACTGAGATAGAATATAATGAGCGGGGTAGATGGAGTCATCTTCCTTGCTTTTGATGTGCTAGCATGATTTATTGCTTTCCTTATTATGTGTTGTATTGTATCTGAGTTGATTTACAGCATATATATGCCAAGACTGAATCAGAACCGATTCTGGATCAGAGGTATATGATCAGAGGAGGGCTGAGACATCTTGTATAGACTGTGTACTAACCTGTTTGATAACCAGATATGCCGCCTAGAAGGATACCGCAACCAGCTGCAGGACAAGTGCCAGAACAGGGGAGTACGTCAGGTTCTCAGATGGACGTAACCGCTACCCCGATGGAGACTCTGTTGAAGCGGTTTCAGTCGTTTCGACCCCCAACCTTGAAAGGCACTGAGAATGCAGCGGATTGCGAGAGTTGGCTGGATGATATAGAAATGTTATTTGAATCACTTGCCTACTCAGATGAACGTAGAGTGAAACTGATCGGACATCAATTGCAAGAAGTGGCCAAGAGCTGGTGGCTAACGGCGAAACGAGCCCTAGAACATCGAGGTATTGATATTACTTGGAAAGTTTTTAAAGATGAATTTTATCAACGTTTCTTTCCAGTATCATACCGAAAAGAAAAAGGGGCAGAGTTCGCCAATTTGAGACAGGGGCAATGGAACATAGAGGAGTATGTTGCCAAATTCTCTTCCTTGCTTCGATTTGCACCACATGTAGCAGGGAATGACGAGGCAGTTGCCGATCAGTTTATAAACGGCTTGAATCCGGATATCTTCACCTTGGTGAACACGGGGCGACCTAACACCTTTTCTGAGGCGCTGAACCGAGCAAAGGGAGCAGAGGCTAGTTTGATCAGACAGCGAGGAGCTTCCTACAGTGTTCAGGGTCAGAGACCGACGCCACCGCCCGCCGTACAGTTTCCACCACCTCCTCCTCGATTTGATAGTGGAAGCAGTAGTGGCAAGAAAGAGTTTTTGAAGGCTAAGGGTAAGCAGTTTAAGAGAGCAGGGAGCAGTTCGTCGAGCTCCAGTGGTTCAAGACAGAGAGGTCTTGGCCAGAGTACCGATTATACAGGTGTTTACTGCAGTTCTTGTGGTGGTAGGCATGCCACTGAGCAGTGCCAGGGAGTGATGGGCAGATGTAACTATTGCAGACAGCCGGGACACTTCGCCAGAGTTTGTCCCCAAAAAGGTGCCCAGAGATTTCAGAGCGCAGGGTCATCAGCTTCAGTAGCTCAGCCCGAGAGGCAAGCTTCGTCTGTCCATTCCTTCCAGCCCACGCCTACACAGTCCCAGCCTAGAGCCCGAGGTGGCCAGACAGTAAGCCAACCTCCCAGACAACAGGCTCAGGTGTTTGCATTGACAGAGGAGCAGGCACAGGATGCGCCAGATGACGTGATTGCAGGTAACTGATTTCTTTGCGGTTATCCTGCATATGTATTGATAGATACAGGTGCATCACATACATTTATATCAGAACGTTTTGCATTGTTGCATTCCTTTCCTGTCGAGTCAATGTCTACTGTAGTATCTATCTCTTCTCCGTTGGGAAGTGGTTTGATATCTGTGACTTCAGTTAGACACTGCATACTACAGTTTGAGGGACATGAGATTGATTTAGAATGTGTTGTACTTGGTTTATCTGATTTTGATTGCATTGTCGGAATTGACATGTTGACTAAGTACAGAGCTACCGTAGATTGTTTCCACAAGATTGTCAGATTCAGACCTGAGATGACAGAGGAGTGGAAATTCTATGGTAAGGGTTCCAGATCTCGGATTCCCTTAGTATCTGCTCTGACTATGAGTAGATTGTTGCAGAAAGGAGCAGAAGGGTTCCTTGTTTATTCGGTAGACCTACAGAAATCGAGCTCGATATTGGCAGATTTGCCAGTAGTACGGGAGTTTGCAGATGTATTTCCTGACGAGATTCCAGGGTTACCTCCAGCTCGAGAGGTAGATTTTAGCATTGATCTGATTCCAGGTACCGTCCCTATTTCGAGGGCTCCGTATAGGATGGAGCCGGTAGAACTGAAAGAATTGAAAGCACAGTTAGAAGATCTTCTAGCCAAGGGATATATCAGATCTAGTGTATCTTCTTGGGGCGCTCCAGTGCTATTTGTGCGAAAGAAAGACGGTTCTATGAGATTGTGTATAGACTACAGGCAACTGAATAAGGCAACGATAAAGAACAAGTATTCTTTGCCTAGTATCGACGATTTATTTGATCAGTTGCAGGGATCATCTATTTATTCCAAGATTGATTTGCGATCGGGATATCACCAACTCAGAGTTCAAGATGTTGATATACCGAAGACAACATTCCGGACCAGGTATGGACACTATGAGTTTGTTGTCATGCCTTTTGGTTTAACGAATGCACCAGCGGTGTTTATGAGTTTGATGAACCGCATCTTTCAGAGGTACTTGGATGAGTTTGTGATTGTTTTCATTGATGATATTTTGGTATATTCAAAGAATTTGAATGAGCATGCCAATCATTTGAGAATTGTGTTGCAAACACTGAGAAATGAAAGATTATATGCTAAGCTGTCAAAATGTGAGTTTTGGCTGAGACAGGTTGTCTTCTTGGGTCATATCATATCTGGAGACGGTATTTCTGTGGATCCGAGTAAAGTTGAAGCTGTTATCAATTGGCCGAGACCGACTTCTGTGCCAGAGATACGCAGTTTCATGGGTCTAGCAGGGTACTATAGAAGATTCATCAAAGATTTCTCCAGCATTGCGAAGCCAATTACCCAGTTGACACAGAAGAATACACCATTCGTGTGGTCTGAAGATTGCGAGTCTAGCTTTCTAGAATTGAAAAAGAGGCTGACCAGTGCACCTGTCTTGATGATTCCTTCAGGTACTGGGTGATTTCGTTGTATATTGTGATGCATCTCACAGAGGGTTGGGATGTGTTCTTATGCAGCGAGGTCATGTGATCGCATATGCCTCGAGACAATTGAAGCCACACGAGACTCGATACCCAATTCATGATCTTGAATTGACGGCTATCGTATTTGCATTAAAGATTTGGCGTCATTATCTTTATGGCGAGAAATCTGAGATATACTCTGACCATAAAAGCCTAAAGTACTTGTTTTCTCAGTCAGAATTGAACATGAGACAACGCAGATGGCTCGATTTGGTGAAAGACTTTGATTGCGAAATCAAATACTATCCAGGGAAGTCAAATGCAGCAGCAGACGCCTTGAGTCGAAAGGTTTGTGCTTTATCCTTGTCGACGATAGGGGTTTCGAATTTAGTTGAAGACTGCTGTTTGTCTGGATTAGTATTTGATACAGGTAGTAGACCATTGCTACTTTCTTCGATTCAAGTTGAGCCTGATTTGATTATGAGGATCAAAGAAGCACAGAAAATTGATCCAAATGTGCAGAAATCGATTGATATGGTCAGATCAGGGCATATATCCGAATATCAGGTACATGATTTTGTACTGTATGTGAATAACCGTCTTGTAGTGCCAGATGTTTCAGAGTTCAAACAACAGATTATGTCAGAAGCGCACTGTAGTCGGTACAGCATTCACCCTGGGGGGAGAAAGATGTACAACGACTTGAAGACACAGTTCTGGTGGAAACAGATGAAGTCAGATATCGCCGAATTTGTGTCAAAGTGCGTAAACTGTTAACAGGTGAAGGCTGAGAGAAAGAAGCCCAGAGGTTTACTTCAGAGTTTGTCTATTCCAGAATGGAAATGGGATCACATATCCATGGATTTCGTGACGAAGTTACCTCGTTCTTCCCGTGACTGTGACGCGATTTGGGTCATTATTGACAGATTGACCAAATCAGCTTGCTTTATTCCATACAGAACGACATATCGTCATGATTAGATGGCAGAATTGTATGTCAGAGAGGTAGTCAGATTGCATGGTGTGCCGAAGTCTATCGTATAAGATCGTGATTCACGATTCACTTCACACTTTTGGCACAGTTTGCAGCAGACTTTGGGTACGACATTACACCTAAGTACTGCATATCATCCTTAGACAGACGGACAGTCAGAACGAACTATCCAGACCTTAGAGGACATGTTGAGAGCTGTAGTACTAGATTTTGGTACTAGTTGGCAAGATTCACTGCCATTATGTGAATTCTCGTACAACAACAGCTATCAGACGAGTATCGAGATGGCACTGTTTGAAGCTTTGTATGGCAAGAAGTACAGATCTCCGTTGTACTAGGATCATATATCTGAGGTACCAGAACTTGGGCCTGATATGATTCGAGAGATGACTGAGAAGGTGAAGATAATTCAGAGAAGAATGAAGACGGCACAGGATAGGCAAGACAAATACGCCAATATCAGACGTAGGCCGTTAATATTTGAAGCAGGAGACAGAGTATTCCTGAAGATTTCTCCTTTTAGAGGTGTTGTCAGATTTGGCAAGCGGGGAAAATTGTCTCCTAGATACATCGGTACTTACGAGATTCTTGAAAAGATTGGCGATCGAGCATATCGACTTGCTCTTCCTCCTTCTTTATCCGGGATACATGACGTCTTTCATGTATCAATGTTGCGTAGATATATGCCAGATATTTCTCATGTCATTCACCCTGATGAAGCTGAGCTGGATCAAACATTGAGTTATGTTGAACAACCGATACAGATTCTTGATCGCAAAGAAAAGAAGCTCAGGACGAAGACTATTCCACTAGTGAAAGTCCAATGGAGTCGTCATGGCATCGAAGAAGCGACTTGGGAAACAGAAGCAGAAATGAGACAGAAACATCCCGAGTTATTTACATGATGTAAGTAATTCTTCAGTCTTGATTATACTACTTTTCATGTATGATATGATCGATTGCCTGCGATTTCGAGGACGAAATCATTTCTTAGAGGGGGAGAAATGTAAGGCTCGAGATTTATTAGTCTTCATTGACAAAATACTCGGAAAATATGAGTATGCATGATATAGGGCTTGAGATTTGAGTTATTAATCTTCATTAATATGAGACTCGGAAGATGTGAGAATGCATGACATAAAATTAGAGTTTAGAGTACAAGATAGACTGCACCCGCGCTTAGAAAAGGAGTGCACCCGTGGTTATATAATTCAGAATTTTGAATGAAAGGCCGAAGCAAGACCGCACCCGCGGTGTTAGAAGGACCGCACCTGCGGTCGTTGAATTTTGGAAAATGAATGGATCGCCGAAGCAAGACCGCACACGCGGTGCAAACAGGACCGTACCCGCGGTCGTCGAGTTAAAGAAATAAAAAGTTCTGCCGAAGCATGAGCGCACCCGCGCTAATGAAGCTACCGTACCCGCGGTCATGCGTGTTCATTGAAAAATAAGCCATTTGTCCTAGGCCATGCAAGATATATATATAGAGGTGTCTTCTTCCTTCCCATTTCAGCTGAGACCACCGAGAGAAAGGTTCAAGGAGAAGGAAGGCTCTTTTCTTTTAAAAGCCTAACTTGTACAAGATTTTTACATCCAAACGTTAATCCGATTTCGGTTTTGAGCTCCTCTCATCGTTAGCTACAAGGTGATGTAAGTTTCCATCAATTCCTGCATGATTTGAAATATGGTGATTGGGGAAATTATGAATTACACTAGAGTATGTGTTCTTGTGAAGTTAATGATCATGTATTCGAAATCGGATCGAAGAAATATGATCGTACGCAATTGTTATGAAATTTCAATATTTATATGCATGAGATTATACAGGTTTTAGTATATGTATGGATGTCTTGATGAGATTATGAATTGATTTGGATTGATTATGAGGTTATTGAGTTATCGGTATCGAAGAAATACACCGTTATGCTGTCGATTCATACCGAGACTGATTATTGAATTGTACGAGACTTGATGGGAGTTGCTTTGAATGATATATTGATAGAAAGCATCATTACATTGTCATTTCAGATTAGAATTGACAGAGTTGACATTCCAACTTCGAGACCTTGACTACGACGATAAGAAAGGTATAATTCATGTGATTATAGGGAAGATACGACTCGAATCAGATTTGATTGGAGTTTCCCAATAAAATCACATACTAGATTTATTATTGTATGTTTTGATATGTTTTGAATTGTTTATAGATTATATTCAAATCTCCTGATATGTTAATGCTGTGTTTATAGATTTATATACAAGCATTGAGATAGGAGAGTCATTGACAGAGTTGTCAAAACTAGACGTTCGGTGTATCGACGCATAGGAGCAGATTTCCTCCGATTGTAGACATTCGATACAGACACGTCCGAAGTCTAGGAGTAAGACGTACAGTTACCCCGATTGGTAGGGTAGGTAACAGACAGTGTCGTCTTATTCACCCCGGGATCCCTTGAGTAGAGTCAAGACATGAGTTGATTTGCATTGCATGTTTTTATAGATTGGTTTCATAGACTATGGAACCTATGATTTATGTTATATGTATGATATGATGTTTATAATTTTATTATACATATGCATGTACTCATGTTTTATACTGGGATTTGTTCTCACCGGAGTTTCCGGCTGTTGTTATGTCTGTATGTGTGCATAACAACAGGTGAGGCAGGATCTGGGTCATGACCGAGATGAGTTCGAGATAGCGTAGTGACTACGGGCGCAGAAGATGACTAGTGGCTGTATTTAGACTTGGACTACCTGTATTTTGGTATTGTGTATTAAACACTAGTTTGGAGTGAGGTGTTAGAACAAGACTCGTTTATTATGTTTTTACATTATGTATGTTGTAAATTAATAAAGAAAGATTATGCTTAGTAATAACATTTGATTTAATGTTAAAAAACAAAAAATTTGACCCACATTTTCTCACAGATCCATTTAATCCCAGACAGAATTGAGTTAGAGCCCGGGTCCCCACATTCGTATAGATGACTGATAACTGCTTTTGTAGGTGAACTCCACTAGAGGTAGTTTCGGTTCCCAACTCTCTTGGAAATCGATCATGTATGCTCGAAATATGTCCTCTAAAATCTGTATGACTCTCTCAAATTGATCATCGGCCTGAGGATGAAATGCAGGTACTGAATATTAGATTAGTCCCCCCAATGCTGCATGTAGACTCTTACAAAACGATGAAGTGAAACGTGTGTCTCTGTGTGACACTATATACACTCGAATCCCATGCAGTCTAATTATCTCTCGAATATATATCTCCACATACCGATTCATGGAAAAATTCGTCTTCACTGGTAGGAAATGTGCTGATTTAGTTAGACGGTCCACTATCACCCAAATGACATTGAGTCCTTTCACCGTATTTGGCAATCTTACCATGAAATACATAGTAATGTTCTCATTTTCACTCGGCAATGGGGAGTGGTCGACGCATTCCCGCCGATCTTTGATGTTTTGCCTTCACTTGTTGTCATGTCAAGCATTCCGATACAAAGTGCATAATATCTCGTTTCATTCCTGGCCACTAATATAAAGTGCAAGTCCTTGTACATCTTGGTACTTCTAGGATGTACAGAATAAGGGGTACTATTAGCTTTAGTCATAATGTCAACTCTAATTGAATCGCCATTAGGAACCAATAGACGACCTCGATACTTAACAATGTCATGCTCGACTGTATATAACATGATTCCCTTCGATTCATCTCGCTGTCTCCATTTCTGAAATTTATAATCATCAGGCTGTCTGGCTCGGATTCTATCTCATAAAGTGGAATGTATTGTCAATGTAGCGAGATTAGGGGCCTCTCCCCTAGCATAAAATTCAAGATCGAAGAGCTGAATTTCCACTTGTAGAAGTCTCTGTATTGATAAATGTGCCAAGACTGTCCCCTTTCTACTCAAAACATCCGCAACTACATTAGCTTTGCCAGGACAGTAGCTAATGTCATAGTTGTAGTCCTTAACAAGCTCTCGCCACCGTCTTTGTCTCATATTCAAGTCCTTTTGGGTGAAGAAATATTTAAGACTTTTATGATCCGTAAAGATCTTGCATTTCTCACCATACGAGTAGTGCCTCCAAATTTTCAACCCAAATACGACTGCTGTAAGCTCAAGATCATGCTTTGGATAATTATTTTCATGTATTTCCAGTTGTGTAGACACATATGCTATAGCTCGGTCATTTTGCATGAGAACGGTGCCCAATCCTAGCTTCGAAGAATCGGTGTACAACACATATTCCCCTTGTTCTGTCAGCATAGCTAAACCTGGCGTTGTAGTGAATGCTTGCTTCAACCGATCGAAGCTATTTTGACACTCCGATCCCCAAATAAATTTTGCATTCTTCTTCGTCAAATATGTCAAGGGTACTGTAAAAGATAAAAAACCCTTGATGAACTTACGATAGTAGCCAGCTAAACCCAAGAAACTGCATATTTCCGTCACACTTTTAGGCCCAGGACACTGCTTAACTAACTCGACCTTAGATGGGTCGACCTCTACTCCCTCTCTTGACACGATGTGGCCTAAGAATGCTACCCTCTCTAGCCAAAACTTGCACTTGCTGAACTTTGCATATAATTTTCGATCTCTTAAAACTTGTAAGGTCGTCCTCAAATGTTGATCATGCTCCTCACGGCTCTTGGAATAGGTCAAGATATCGTCGATAAAAACAATAATGAACTGATCGAGATACAACTGAAATACGCGATTCATGAGATCCGTGAAGATCGCTAGGTCGTTAGACAGCCCAAATGGGATCACTAGAAACTCATAATGTCAATAACTTCTCCTGAACGCCGTCTTATGTACATCCGACTCAAGTTTCCTCGAATTGAAAAAGAGATTTACCACTGCACCAGTTCTTACTCTTCCGTCTGGATCGGGTGGTTTCACTGTATGCACGGATGCATCATTAAAGGGCATAGGTTGTGTCTTGATGCAGCATGGAAAAGTGATTTCCTATGCTTCTCGGCAATTGAAACCCCATGAGGTCAAGTATCCAGTTCATGATTTAGAGTTAGCTGCCATTGTCTTTGCCTTCACTACAAGAAAAATACAAATCAAGACACAACCTAAATGGCAACAGTTCTTACTCTTCCGTCTGGATCGGGTGGTTTCACTGTAAAACCCGTCGCTAAATGGCGACAGAATGTAATAAACCGTCGCTATTAGCGACGGTGTTGTTTAGAAGAACCGTCGCAACGTTTTTATTAACAATGATTTTTCAATGCTACGACCACGGTTTTTCACCGTCGTCTTTAGACGTCTGCGACAACGATTTTTCATCGTTGTCTTTGAGCACACTCTTTAACCACAGGGCTTTTAACAAAGGTTTTACAAGACCTACAACAACGGTTTTTCACCGTCGTCTTTGATGTCTACGACAACGGTTTTTCACCGTTGTATTTGAGCCCTCCATTTAACCACCGTTGTATTTCTATAATTCACCGTCTTTGGCGTCACTATTTATATGGGGAAAAGTTTGTGATTTTATCCGATCATAAAAGCCTGAAGTATCTATTCTCTCAATCAGACCTGAATATGAGACAATGTAGATGGATGGACCTTCTCAAGTATTATGACTGTAAGATCCAGTACCAGCCTGGAAAAGTAAACGTCACTGCTGATCCACTCAGTCGAAAAGTTCGAGATGTCGTTTTGACTTCAGTTCAAATTTCACAAGTACATGAAGATATCTATACATCGGGATGGAATTTCATTGTTAATGATGAGCATATCACCGTTGCTGCATTACAGATTGAAGCCGAATTAATTTCTCGAATTAAGGAGGCACAAAAGACTGATGCCCAAATTCTAAAATCCATACAATTGGTCCTCAATGGTCACAAATCAGGATTCGAAATAGTTTTCGATGATTCTCTACGACTAAATGGCCGTCTAGTTGTTCCAGAAAAATCAGATTTGAGATTAGAACTTCTGGACGAGGCCCATTGCAGTCGTTATAGCATCCATCCGGGAGGAAAGAAAATGTATGCTTGTTTGAGACTCCAGTTTTGGTGGAAGAGAATGAAGAAGGACATATCTGAATTTGTGTCTAGATGTCTCACATGTCAATAAGTCAAAGCTGAGAGAAAGAAACCTGGAAGACTCCTACACAGTCTCAAAATTCTCAAATGGAATTGGGAGCACATTGCAATGGATTTCGTTACTCATTTACCTCGTTCTACAGGAGGTTGCGATTCCATATGGGTTATAGTGGATCGTCTATCAAAATCTGCACATTTATTCCATACGAGCGGACTTACACTTATAGTAAAATGGCTCGTCTTTATATTGAAAATATAATGAGACTTCATGGAATTCCTGTCACTATTGTTTCTGATAGAGATCCAAGATTTACTTCAAAAATTTGGGGAAGTTTTCAGGAGGACATTAGTTTAAAGATTGGCTATGAGCACTGCATATCACCCACAGACTGACGGTCAGTCCGAACGAACTATTCAAACTTTGGAAGACATGCTTCGCGCTATTATTATGGATTTTTATGTCGGATGGCAAGATGCTTTACCACTTTTCAAATTCTCATACAATAAAAGTTTCCAACGTAGTATTGAAATGGCCCCATTTGAAGCCTTATATGGAAGAAAATGTAGTTCACCATTATTTTGGGATGAGATAGGTGACAAGCAACTGACTGGGCCAGAGATGATACAAGAATTGAACGATAAAATCCATTTAATCAGAAAACGAATAAAATCTGCTCAAGACCGACAAGCTAGTTACGCGGATCGGCAACGCAGACCACTTGAATTTCAGGAAGGGGATCGTGTATTTCTAAAACTTCACCTTTCAGGGGAACGGTCCGATTTGGTATGAAAGGAAAACTCTCGCCGCGCTACATTGGTTAGAACATGTGGGCAATTTGGCATATCGGTTAGCATTACCACCTGCTTTATCAAGAATTCACAATGTTTTTCATGTTTCCATGCTATGGAAATATGAACCAGATCCAAATCATGTGTTGCCGCCAGACGAAGTGGAATTGGACCCTACATTATCATACGTTGAACAACCTATTTGCATTTTGGATCATAAAGATAAAGTTCTACGCAACAAGATAATTCCCCTGGTACGCGTTCAATGGTCTCGTCATGGAGTAGAAGAATCTACTTGGGAATTAGAAAGCCAAATGCGGCAACTATATCCTCAGTTATTCAACTAGGTATAAATTTCATTTATTGCAAATACACTGTCATAACATTTTTACAAATTTGATTTCGGGACGAAATCTATTTAAGGAGATGATAAGTGTAAGACCCTAAAACCATTATATATATATATATATATATATATATATATATATATATATATATATATATATATATATATATATATATATATATGTATGTACAAGCCTATAGTAACCTTCTAAATAATGAAAAGGCAATATATATGTCTAAATAATACATATAATAGCCCTAAAAATAGTAAATATATATATATATATATATATGTATGTACAAGCCTATAGTAACCTTCTAAATAATGAAAAGGCAATATATATGTCTAAATAATACATATAATAGCCCTAAAAATAGTAAAGGGACAAGGTGAAAACATCACATCAAATTCTAACCTTATCCCCCAATCATTAGTATTTGGCCCTACAAGTAAATAATTCATTCTATGCATCGCCATCGATATAGTATAAATATGGGAGCTAGGAGAGTTCTTGAGTAGCAATCATAAAAAAAATAAAAATAAAAATAAATATAAACCATCTAAATTAATAATAAAATTTAAAACTAATAAGCCAAGTTCTACATATCTCACTCGGCGCCTTCTAGTTAAGGCAGTTAAGGTAAATATTTCAAGAATCTTTATGTTTTGTTTTTTTTTTTTCTTTTTATATACATAACTCTTGTCCTATTATATATTGAAGGGTAATTGAATTATAGCTTTTTTGTTTGTCAGCTTTAGTCAAGTTCCTAAAGCTAGTACAAAAAATAAAATTTTAATAGCTTAATTATTGTGGTAAACTATAGATTCAAAGTTTAAAATGAGTTAAATTGAATTTATCGGCCAACCAATAATAAGAAAGAAATTTATAATTATATATGAATATGTTTCATATTTAGTGCTACAAATCATTACAAGATTAATTATTGTAGGAAATTTTATAAAAAAAATAGGAATATTTATATAATAATAATAATATTAATATTTGTCCACTTGAAATCTGAAATTTTAAACTAATTTCTTTGATGTCATTAAATTAAACTATTTGGATAAATTGTTTCTTTACTTTAAATAAAAGATAATTTTGTATCTGCGAGAAATAGAAATAACTTAATTGGTTTATGATTCTTATTTAAGCTCTGCTTTAGTTGTTTATAGAACCTATGAAAGACCTATTATAAGTATAAAGTCTGATCAATACATACGAATAAATTCTAAAGAAAATCAACATCTACAGTATGTCTAGACATAGTAGAGGAATTAAAATAATTAAAAATTAAACATCGCACGGCTGCTTTACTTAAGTATAAACTTTAAAATATTTGATATTGAATTATTATCTATTTGTTGAACATTTAAAATATTGGTATTTGTTGAACATGAATTATATGGCATTAATTTTTATACGTGAATTATTTGTGACATTACATAAACATCGAAGCAGTACAATAAAATATATTTTATACACATGTATTTTCTATATATATGTAGCATCGATGGATGACATGACATTGCATTGCATATTGAGCCTTGATTCCAGTATTTATTTCTTTCGATATCGTGTTTGGATTCAAGGGGATTATCGGGATGATACGGAACTGCGACTAGCCCGAGAGATATTGTAGGCCGATAAGGCGCAGTATGTCTGTAGTCCCTAGAGAGCTGACCGGCGCACGGTAGTAGACTGGTGGAGGAGTGGTCCCTACGATAGTGTAGCCTAGCCTTGCCTATTGCTCGAGCTGTTATGCGCTGCATTTACTGATGTGCAGCTTCCGATATATTGATTTCCTATGCATGTGTATATAACCTGATCATGCATTACATCCATATATCATTCATTACACTGCATGTTGTTTTTATTTCGGTATTATCATACTGGGCTATTGCTTACCCCTCGGGGCGGTTATCTTCTTTGTCTGGTTGATAATCAGGGAAAGATGGCGTACATAGTTTTATTGGGAGATGATTGGTCTCAGGAGAGCACATATAGAGTGATGCTCGTAGAAGGATTGTTGACACTGGTAGAGGAAGTATTTTATGATTTTTCGGGTTTTTTAGTAGAGGTGGAGACAGAGCCTGTGATACCGTCCATTGCAGTCAGAGTCACCTGGACTGCATATGTCCCCATTTGCCCTATATGAGTAGAGTTATATGTTGGACTAATTATAATATCGTCTAAGTATTTTGTTATGGATGAGCTCGGAAGTATTTTGAAGTAGTTTGCTTTGTAAAATTATTTCGAGCACTATTGATTTGTATATAAACTAACGTATGATGATGACTGGAATTTACAATATATATAGATGACACCGAATATCTTTTGAAATAAAATATTTTGTTTTTCTTTTCGGGCTCGCTTTATCATTGAATTTTAAAATCACATTATCCGCTGCAGAATTAAACAGTAATTAAATTAAATAATGCATAATAATTACCGGCGAGCGAGGGCCCCACATTTAGAGTGATAACAATTTAAGGTAAAGTGATCATTTAGTCAAGTTACAATATTTTACATTAAGTTAACTTATTTTTTAGGACTTAAGGTTTGATGTAGCATAAGTTTTAATCATGATCTTAAGAGTTAAAACTATACCTTTGTTGGAATTTTAACTTTTTCTAGAAAGTTGGGTATGATTAATGGTTAGGTTACTCGATAGACGTATGTAAGAATTGAGGTAGACACTTTGTCTTGAGAAATTTTTTGGTAAGTCATTAAGAAACTTGAGAATAAATGAATATGTGTTGGAATTATATTATCTAATATTACTTGGGTTGAGTAAGCTTGAATTTCAAGTTTATGAGATAAGTTCTTATACGGAATTTTTGGGTAAAATAAAAACAAAAGGTAATTTGTGGTGTTTGGCATAGGTCACCAATGAACGAATGTTAAGATTTTTACCGAGTAAGAAATCTAAAATTGTGATATGGGAATTCTAGAAATCTAGGGGCTATAAGCGAAGTTGATTTATTAGAGTTAGTCTAAGGCTACTATGGGATAACTTATTAAGTTTTACACGCTATAATTAATAAAGAATTAAAAATGCGATATTCGTTCCAATGAGGAAAGTTCAAGGGTCTTAGGCCTCAACTATATTGTAATTGAGAAAGAAACAGTTTAAGCATGTAATTGATATTAGAATGATTTTATTATTAAGATAGAAGATCGATATTGCCTATCTTGGATTTTATGGATTTAGGTTACTCAAATTTAAGATTTGCAACAATTTTATATTTGGGGTATACTTGTAAACAGTAAGTTACGTAAGTTTGGTGCCTTAAGATAAAGATTCAATTCAAAGATCTTAGGCTAATATTATTATGAGGTTGAAATAATGTTTAAATTTTAAGTGTATTACCGAGGATAGAAGTCGATCAGTAATTTTGGTGCTATGGTTTCTTAGGTCGAACAGCATAAATACAAATGTAATAAGTCAATGGGCATTACGGGTATAGTATAAGAAAAGTAAGACGCAATAAAATTTGGACTGCCATTTCTAATATTGGGAAGTTTGAGAAAAGTTGAAATTCGAGGTTACATGGGTCGTTATAAGTTGAGTTTTGCAAACGAGGATTTAGAAGGTAGAGTTTATCGGGACCAAGAAGACATAAGGACATCTTAAGATTTATTATTTTATCAGACTAGCGCCGCGGAAGCGTGAATTATTGGGATACTAGAACTAAGTCTAAACTTTTTGATTATCAAGGATAAGCGAATTTCGGGGACGAAATTCAATTTAAGGGGGAGAGATTGTAACGTCCTGAAAATTTGAAGGGTCACGTAAACCACATGCATGCAAGTTATTAAATTTCTTTGGTATGTTATTAATTTGTTTTAAATCATTAAATGCATGTTTATTTCATAAATTATGTGTTTAATTATTTTTATGCATTAATTCATGCATGATATAATTTAATTCACGAAATTTTAAAGGTTTATGCATTAAAGATTTTTAAGTTTCATTTCACGCTCAAATGAGGATCAGATACGAGGAAATTTTCAATAAAATTATTTTTATTACACGATTAATTTTTATTAATTAATATAAGATGTTTTAAAGGTAATTTTCAAGAATTGAGATTTATTTGGTATTTTATCCGCAATATTTTTAATTTTTACGGTACGCAATTTTTATCGGATCGGTGGACTTTTTGAGGGTTCGGCTAATATTTTCAAAAACTTTCCAACACGAAATATTTTTTGGGAGTATGTTTGGATTTAATGAGCCTACTTTTAAGCTTATTTGACTTAAAACCTTTTTTTATTTTTAATTAAGTCCCATTAGTGCATTTTAATTAACCTAAACCACCATTAAATTAAACCTAAACCTACCCTACACCAATTACCCTTCCCACAATCCGACAACCCCTTACTCCTTCATTATATAGGTGGGTTCAGCAGCATTTCTTCTCTTCAAATACAGCTACTTGTCTCGGTTCCAATCATTCGTGTAAACTAATCCAACCGACAACCCTTCATTACACATTATTCCCCAGCTGTATATCCTCTCTATTTTCAGAGCTTTCATCAAGAAAGCTTCGGTTTTCTCTTTTCTTGCAAGGAGAAATTAATCCGGTGTCTCCTCTTCTCGTTCTTGTTCATCAAATCATCCGGGCACGCCCCATACTCTTATTTTTGAATCATTTACATCATATATATGCTGTTGTGTGTTTTATGTGTCTATAAATTCCTATCCAGCCATGCACAAGGAAGCTTTTCGGTTTTTGATCAAGCACAAGCATCATTTGTTTTCCACTCACGTTTTCTCTGATTTGTTGCAAAGGGTCGGCTGTGCTGGGTGTTGAGGGGTTGTTTTCACCGAGAAAGAAAGAGTAGGTAGGCTGGAGATGAAGCTTGGTCGAGCTTTCTTGTAGAAGTTGAGGGCCGATCGGATGAGAGCTATTGTGAGGGTCGATCTACTCTCCTTTTACACCAGCTGTGCGAGGGCTTGTTCCAGCTCGGGACCAGACCCTGGTGCGTTTGATATGGGGCTGGGAAGGCTCGAACCACGCTGGATTAGATGGATCGAATGATCGATCCATGTTGGGAAGGGTAGACGCGCGCGGTAGGAACTTCTGGGTGTCTAGCGGTCGTGGGCCTTGTGCAACTTGCATGGGGCTGGAGCCGTGTGTATAGTGTGTCAAGTATGGTCCCAAGGTGGTCAAGGGAGGTCGGTTTATGGCTGGTACGTCAGGTGTGGCTAGTGGCGTGAGTTTTTGGGAAAAAGAGTGCGAGGAGGCGATTTAGGAAAGGGCCGAGAGTTGGGTTATTTTTTGGAATTTCAGACGTGGGATTAGAGGACTGATGGCATTGTTTTAGAAGCATTATAGAGTTTTTAAGGTATGGTTAAAAAGTTGGGAAATTTTGGTTAAGTTTCGAGTCGATACGGGTTAAAACAGGGACTCCGGTTCAAGTTTTTAAACGAATTGGTTAAGTTGTGATTTTGGCTCGATTTTATGTCTATAAATGCTTTTCAAAATATTTTGGGACATTTTAAGGAGTTTGGTAAGCTTCAGATCAAAATAATGAGTTTTGGATTTGTCCGAGATATAGTCGCCGCACGAAACGTTAATTAAAGGATTAATTGAAATGCCTAGATTTAAGATTAATAAAATTATAGAACATTATATTTAAGCTCAAATAATTATTAGAAGTCTAAGTTTATAATTTGGGAATTTTATGCTAAGGTTTGGTTTAATTCGGGATTAAAAACACATTAATAGGTTATATTTAAAGATTAATTTTAAAGTCATCGATTTAAGTCAAATAAAAATATGAGAAAATTCGTGTAGGCTTAAATAATTATTTAGGACATGTTAGAGTCAATAGAATTAAAAAAATATCAAAAAGTGAAATTTACGTCTGGGCGCAAAACGGTAATTTTTGGATTTCCAGGGGAAAAATGGTCCTGGCAGCGATCTGAGCACACATTCATGATATTTTAAATGTTCACGCATCATGATTCACGATTTATAAGATTTTATAAAAATATATGTTGCATGCTTGAATTTAAAGGAAATTGCATTTATACATGAACTTTATAAGTGATGAAAATGATAATGTTTTGAATGACGGGAATTAGTTGTGGCTATCGAAGTATATGTAAATGGTTAAGACATATATGTAAATGTTGATGATGAGGTCTAGGCACAATGGATAGGTGATCCTATCACTGATGTCCGACAACCGTCGGGTACCGCTGTTCTATGTATGATGGATCCATCGTAAATGATGTACGATAGTCACCTCTAATGAACTGAATTCACCAAAGGAAACGATAAATGATAAATGATGAATGATGAACGATAAATGATAACGATGAAGATGAATGATGAACGATAAATGATAAACGATGAATGATGAATTTAACGATGAGCTGTTTTGACACATCATGATTTTACACGACACGTTTATGTTACGTTTTTAAAGTTCATGAAAGGTATGTTGAGTATGGTATTTTTCACTGCTGTGTGCCATGTATATGTATTTGCTATTAACGGTACAAGTGTATTGAGTCTTTAGACTCACTAGGCGTGTGTGATGCAGGTGAGCTTAATGATGAGAGGACTGGAGGTGCCGAACTCTGAGTAAGCAGACCTAGTGCGGTGACACGACCCGATGACCGCATGTTTTCCGTGCATTTATGATTTTATGATATTGAGTGGAGATGAACATTTTCCTACGTTGATGATTTTAAGATTTTTATATGTTTGTGCTTACATATGATTTTGCACGAGTTGGGTTAATTTAAACCGCGATATTTTTATATTCAAATATTTAAGATCATTTTTAAATGTTATATTTTCTGTACAGCACGTGCATGCGAAATGTTTAAATGTTATTTCGAAAATTGTAGCTTTTATTTTAAAAAAAAAATATTTCCGCATTTTTGTAAAATGAGCGAGATGTTACAGTACAATAATTTCAAATATTATTAAAATAAAGACTGTTTATACATAGAGTTTCATTGTGAACACTCGGACAACACTTGGCTAAACGTGCACCTACTCTAACAGAGCAAACAAATGATATTCAGTTACCAACTGAAACTGAAAACATTTAGTTGTCTACAGAAGTAGTTGCTGATACATAAGCAACAAACGCTGAACTCAGATGGAAGAAATCACATCTTCCAGAATTGGTGAAAGGTAATCCATCTGACCCGGTAAGAACAATGAATCAAATGCTCAACTTATTTATTCATTCAGCTTTTGTATCGCAATTGGAACCGAAGAAAACTGATGAAGCTCTTGCTGATCCAAACTGGACAAATGCAATGCAAGAGGAGCTGAATCAGTTTACCCATAACAATGTCTGGAACCTATTTCCAAGACCAGTTTCAAAAACTGTTATAGTTACAAAATGGGTGTACAGGAATAAACTGAACGAAGTTGGTTCAATTGTACGCAACAAGGCGAGACTATTAGCACAAGGATATAGGCAAGAAGAAGGAATTGACTATGATGAAACATATGCACCAGTTTCAAGACTGGAAGCTATCAGAATATTCCTTGCCTATGCATCATTCAAGAATTTCAAAGTCTACCAGATGGATGTAAAGAGTGCATTCCTGAATGGTCAGTTGCAAGAATAAGTCTATGTCTAACAACCTCCAGGTTTCATTAATCATCATTTTCCTGATCATGTCTACCATTTGAACAAAGCCTTATATGGTCTTAAACAAGCTCCAAGAGCTTGGTATGAAACTCTTTCAAAATTTCTAAATGATCACGATTTTTCTGTTGGATCAGTTGATAAGACATTGTTCAAATTTTCTAAGAATGGTCACTTTTTACTCGTTCAAATTTATGTTGATGACATCATATTTGGGTCAACTAACCCCAAATTATGCGAGAAATTTGCTAAGTTGATGCATGAGAAATTTGAAATGAGCATGATGGGTGAACTGACATTTTTTCTTGGACTACAAGTGAAGCAACTGGAGACATGAATTTTTATTAGTCAAACTAAATACACGAAGGAGTTGCTGAAGAAATTTGGCATGGAATCGTGTTCAGCTGCAAGTACTCCTATGAGCTCATCGGTGAAACTGGACACTGATGAAGAGGGAATATCAGTTGAGGCGACACTTTACAGAGGTTTAATAGGTTCATTATTATACCTAACTTCTAGTCGTCCTGATATTGTATTTGTTGTCGATATGTGTGCTAGATTTCAGGCAAACCCTAAGCAATCACATTTTTTTCAGCTGCCAAATGTATTTTAAAATATCTTAAGGGAACACAAAATGTTGGGTTATGGTATTTTAAAGACTCCTCTGTCAATCTAGTTGGATATTCAGATGCAGATTATGTAGGAGTTAAGCTTGATCAAAAAATTACAAGTGGATCATGTCTGTTTCAAGGAGACAGACTGATCTTTTGGTTCAGCAAGAAGCATACATCCATTGCTACTTCCACAACTGAAGCAGAATATCCTGCTGCTGGGATTTGCTGTGCTCAACTGCTCTGGATTCAGCAACAACTGAAAGAATATGGAGTTATTGCCAATGAATCGCCCATAATCTGTGACAATACAAGCACGATTGCTATTACCTACAATCAAGTTCTTCACTCAAGGACCAAGCACATAGATGTCAGGCATCACTTTATCAGAGATCATGCCTTGAAGAAGGATATAAGACTGTAATATGTCTCAACTGAACAACAAGCAGCTGACATCTTTCCCAAACCATTGCCTGAGACTAAGTTTTCTCATTTTCGCAATATGTTTGGTTTAATTGATTTATCCTAACCAGTTTTACTGTTAGTATATCAGTTGTTAATTAATTTGTGTCATCTATCAGTTCTTAGTTTTTAACTGATATCAGTTTATTAGTTTGTTATTTTTCAGCTATTATGTTCAGTTCGTAATTTATTTATCAATTGTTGAGATTAATTCTTGCAGGAAGATAAAAGAAAAAGATAAACTAGATAAACTTTTTATTCATTAAAAGTAATGAGCACGGAGTACATTGAAATATTCTTCCTCAAAAACATACCTCCACTTTGGCCAACCAACTGGTTAAAGCTCCGATGGAAGTCTTAAGGAAGCTATCTGATTCAGCAATTTGTTCCAGAATTTTCCTTTCCTTCTGGAACATCAGTAGGTAGACACCGTCACTAGCGAAGATGTCCACCGAATCAGCAACGTGCAAGCGCTCCTGATATTTCTTCAATTTTGCCACCAGTCTGGGGGTGATAGCCACTCCACACTCCTGGGGAAACTGGAGTTCTTGAAGCTCTTCCCAGTATAGAAGGATTTTGTGGAAGACTTCATCTTCCATAACAGTCTTTCTCTTCTCCATAGCTGAGTTCTTGAATGCTTTGGCCATATCTGGAGTCTTCGAGCTACTTGCACCTGCCATCTTAGCTTTTGAATATTATTTACTGATATGATTGAGACTAACTGAGCTATTCTCATTTATAGCGCATGGTCAAGGAAGATGAAAGGACGAAGTAATTACGGCAGACGATTAACCTTCTAAGCATCAGATTTACTTTAATTTGTCATTTTATATCATGCTTAAATTCTCGTAATTTATATATGCATTTATTAAGGGGAAAATTGGTTTAAAAGGTTAACTGAGAAGACATCAATTAGTAAATCTTCAACTGAAAAGACACAGTTTCACAACTGATTGTTCAGCTGATTATTTCGCTAATCTTTTCATATAAGTTAACAAATTAACCATTTTATATTCCAAATCTATTGACTTGACTGATTATCAAAGCATTAAATGTTGTCTTTCAACAAATGATAGGTTGAAACGTGGACCCTTATAATCCATGTCTTTTCAACACACGCTTTTACCACACGTACACACGTCTTTTATTCAAAAGTTCCTGGACTAACACGTATCCAATAATTTGAACAGTCACGTACATAAGTACTTTGCCCGCTCCATTTCAGTTTTTCTTTCTTACGCTTACCTAAGATTCTCATATCAAAAGCAAATTCAAGCTTTCTTTTTCGCAGAAAATCATTCAGTTCTAATGGCAAATAAAATTCCAGCACACACTTTGAATGCTATCGCTATTGACTTTGAATCAGTTCTATCAGTCAACGAGGCAGATATCAAGAACGTATTTCTGAAATTGGAAGCAGCTAGTTTGAGGACATTTCTGGGACAATCTTATCAGGAAATCTACCCAAAGGAACTTCGTGATTTCTACTCAAATGGGTACGTCTATTCCGATGGAAATGTCATCACTACTGTCAATGGTCAGTTGTTGACCATTTCTGAAGAATCTCTTGGAGAACGGTTCTTATTGCCTACTGATGGGCTCAACAACGTTTCTGAGGGTAATACATCTGATATTGAGGAGATGCAATCGTTTTTGTCAGCAGATGGTCGGAAAATCAAAGTTTCCGATCCCAATAAAGAGTTGAAGCCAGAAATTCAACTACTGGCTGATATTGTGGCAAAGGGGATCTTCCCTAAGGCCGGTTTTTTTTACTGCCCTTACTCTTGAAAATTTTCAAGCGATGACTGTGGTTATGGCTGAAAAGAAGGTGAACTGGAGGCATATCATCTTCACCATTCTGTGCAACATGCTCAAATCAACCAAGCAGTCAAGGGGGTATGCAGTTCAAATCAGTTATCTTCTGAAGGTCAAGTGGCTACTGGCTGATAATGCTGAAAAATCAGTCAAATTCAATGTCTTCAATGCCAAGAACGTTCAGCCACCCAAGACTAAACTGGACATCTCTCCTGATCAGTTTGTAAAGATAAAAAAGGAGATAGGGACGCAGGAGGATTTTCCCAAGTCAGTAAAGAAGGGAAGAACTTTGGCTCAGCTGAAAACAATCAAGAGAAAATTGATTGTCAGTGACTCACATTCTGAGAAGACACCTTCTCAGAAGATTACAAAGAAACAAAGGACACAGAAAACCAAGCCGGTAGCAATGTTGGAATTTTTCACAGCTGATAGATTGAAGCAATCAGATGCTCAACAGCCTATTCAGGCTATTCCTTTAAAAGCCATTCCAGCTGATGTTTCAGCTAAAAATCAGTTACCTCCACCAACTGATCCATCCAAAAAGGTCATCAGTACAACTAGTAAAAAGAAGGAATCTGCAAGAGTTTCAGCTCCTTTGATCAATATCAATCGACCTACCATCCTTGCTCCTGCTCGACCCAAAGGAAATCAAAATTCAGGAACTAGTGGACGCTACTCATTCTGGACTGAACATTCCGCACATTCTCTTTGATGAGAAAGGTAAGGGCAAGTTGATCGAAGAGCCCATGCCATCAAATGCAATTGAAACTTAAATTCACCTTATCTGGGAACAGGTCAACACTTTTGCTGAATCAAAACTGAAAGTTTATAATGCTTGGACGAGTTTCAGCAGGGATGACAATTGGAATAGAGAGGTCCCTAGAAGTCTCATCTAACACATTTGCCAAACAATTGAAAAAGAAATCTAAATTGAATAAATTGATCAAATTGGAAGCATCTGTTCTCAAAATGGTCAAAGCTGCTACCATTGTTCAGGCACTGGGAAGAAAAAAAAATTATTTCTTTGATCAAATAAGAGCCAAAAAGTTGGGTCAACTGATTGAGAAGCTCAAAAGCAACTACATTCCTATAAATCCAACTGCTTACAATGATAGAGCTGTGCTTACTCAGTTGGACACAGATCTTATTGCTCTGCAATCACAGATCAAGTTTTGAGAACTGGATCAGGAATTAGTCAATCCGGAAGGCACTCCAGAAGAAGAAGAATACAAATCGTCATCACAACACAAAGAGCCATCCCCAGAACAAGCTACTTCTACAACTATAGAGCCAATTCAGGGTGTGCCCCAATCTTCTTCTGCTGTTGATCCTCAACTATACTCGGACGCTGACTTGACACTTGCTAATATCGATGAAATCATTCAGTCAGTAGCCCAAGAACTTCAGACAAATGTGCCTTCAACTGAATCATTTGATCTCCCAACAGATCAAGCAACTATATATGCTCCTATCTCTCTCACTACGGAATTAGTTCAGCCTCTTGTCTCTGATGAACAAGATGTTCAAACTGATGTGCCCACTCACTCACCTGTTGAGACTCATGTAGAAACTATTGACACTGAGGAGGCTCAGTTGCATGTTGTTGAATTCTTTCCAAATGACGAGCGGCAACAAGTTTCAGTTGACCAAAAATCAGAATCAGCAGTCACAGACCCTCCAACTGAAAGTCCCACAGATCATCAACTTAATCAGCAGAATAGTTCTTCTGCTGCTCCGAATCAATCCTCTTCTCCTCCTATTCAACAAGAAGCCAGTATGCAAGACGTTCCAAAGCTGACACATGCTGAAACTGTAGTTTCTGACAGGACTATGGTTGTCTTTGATCAAACTACTAGGGAACAGGGACCAAAGATGACTGAACCTGTATCTCCTCATCCATCCTCAGACATGGATTTAGTACTTGAAGATATTCAGGACATTCCGCTCAACAAGTCGAAAATAATGCAAGAAATCAAGGAAATTCAGAACACTCATCTTGCTCACTCTCTGAAGCTGAACTCCTCAAGTGAATTCAATTCAGGGAAACTGAAATAAATTCAAACTGTTGTGACCTCTATCTCCTTTGGGATCGACGAACTTAAAAAGAACAGAGGCTTAGCTGAAAGTCTCTCACTTACTCAAGACTCAATCAGCAAACAAGTAGAATCTATGGAGACATCTGTCTCAAAGAAAATCGATTTGCTGCAAACCACTGTATTGACTGCCATCAAAGATATTGCAGCTGATGTTAGGATTTTATCTCTCAAAGTCGATGTGCTTGACAAAAAGGGGGAAGCGACTAGATTGATGAAGGAATAAGAGAGGATAGAACTCAAGAGACAACTGCTGTCAGTTATTAGTTGGAGATTATTTGTTTTCTATGTTCGAATCTGTACACTAGAAAAATATATTTTCTCTACAATGTTTCAAAGCATTCTCTTTACTTCAGCTGATCATTTTATTAAATTCCAAGTTTTTTCAATCACCAAAAAGTGAGAAATTGTTGGAAACTAAATTTAAGTGATTTGACAAACTAAGCATCGAACTTATTGGAATAACTGATCAAAGGCAAATGAGCTTAACTGACTATAATCTTACAACTGTTAGTTGTCATTAGCTGAATATTAATGCGTACCAGCTAAATCTTATCTACGTCGAACTGATCAGTGGAAGCAGAATCTAACTGACTGATCAGTTAGAAACTGATCAATTGAAACAATCAGTTAAGTGTTTTTCAGCAGAATATCCTTCAGCTGATCTCTCAGTTGTACATGTCATCAGTTGAGAATGACAACCGACAAATAGTACAACAGACTGCAACTCGTAGTGGAACGTCGCATTTTAGAGATTGCAGTGTATGAATGTCAGAGAATATTGACGTGGCAGTGGCAATCAACGGATATATGGATTCAAATATTATTTAATATTACCGTTGAGAGGAAAGCCTATAAATAGGTGAAGATGGCAGCTGAGAAAAACAACACGAACAACTATTCTATTCAAGCTTGCTGTTACTCTGCTAAAATCAACATTTGTATTCAAATATCAAGAGCTCACTCTTATCAGATATATCAGTAGCAATCAAGGCTATATTTACGAGCTTGTTAGCACTTTGAAATCTTTGTTAGATTCATTCAGTTGTGTTATATTCAGTCACACACTGTAAAAGTTATTGTGAACTAAGAGTTTCAGTTTTGGCAGTGTTAAGTCCAAACTGAAGTGGGTCAGTAAAACTTTTGTATTCGATCAAAGTCTTTTAGTGAAAATCCTATCTTCGTGATATAAGGGGTGACGTAGGAGTTATTATATTCTCCGAACATCCAGAAACAAATCGTGTGAATTTTATTTCAGTTACTATCAATTATTCTATCTTTCAGTACAGTTTACTTCCGCAACTGTTTTTCAGTTAAACTGATTGTTATCGACTAACGAGATACCGAGTGTCAGTTTGTCATTAAACTGAACCCAATATTCGAAAAGAATTTATAATCTGTGAGTGTTTATTCAACCCCCCTCCCCTTCTAAACACTTATCACCTTCTAACCGATCCTTACAGACTGGGAATCTGTATTGTTTCTCTGTTTCTGTTTCAGAAATTCTTGAAATTCATTATATAATGAATCATTTTGCTCAGTATTACTGGCTGATGAACTGGAAATATTCTAGGTTATAAGCCTCTGTTTCCCATGTTGAGCAATAATATTAGGAGGTTTTCCTCTACCACCTCTTCCCTATAAGAGGAATCTCTTCTTCCACGAGAATTCATATCTGTAAATAAGATAATTAGAATAAATATTCTTAAGTTAAGAAATCTGGTAAGTGATTATCTTCACATTTCTTATAAATAATTTCAAAATCAAAAGGAGCTAAATGAGCATGCCATCTTGCAACAATTTGTTTAGAAACATCATGTGGGGACCCGGACGCTAATCATGTTCTTAATCATCATTGGGACTAATTAATCAATTATAATAAACATGGTCTAAATTTTTTTTTAATAATGCGGAACGTAGTGACATAAAGACATATATATACATCTCAGTATATAAAAGTACAAGTCCTGTACCACATACATTTATTCAACTGAGGTTTAATATCTAATTTCAAGTGTCCAACCCTATCTCTAATCCAAGTCCGGAGCCTCCACTCTAATCACGATCTCTCTCATCTCCTGGACCCTGAACCTGTCCCACCTGTTGTCAAGTACACATACAAACAAGACAACAGTCGGATAACTCCGGTGAGAATAAATCCCAGTATAAATCAACGAAACATGCAATCATATGATAAACATAAAAGCATGGACAGATACCAGCAATATATATCAAAAGCAGAAATATACTCAATATCAAACTGTCGACAATACTTGTAATTCCACGACTCAAACTAGACTCAATCCTAGCCTAGGGTTCCCGGTTTCCAGACATTGGCATTCCATATCAACCAACAGTAATAGAAAAGAATCAAGTTCTATCCACGTCGATATGGCATCGATCACCAGTAATAGAAGAAGCTCTGATTCTATCCACATCGATAGCCAATTATTCCGTGACAGACTATGGCACTATCGCCAATACACTATCTCATGACATCGTGCAATGTGCCTGTGGCGATCCCACCACTAACATGCACTTCTGTCATAAGATTACTCTTCTAATACCTGCTATCTATAAATCAAGAGAACAAGTACATCAATCAAATCAATGCAGTATCAATGCAATAAAGTAAAGTATGTGATTTAGGGAAACTCAAGTCTAAACCGACTCAAGTCGATCTCCCAATACCACATTGACTTATACCTTCCGTTTGTAGTCCCGGTCTGAAGCAATATCAGTTCTGAACTCAAGACTGTCTCTGTAAATCTGAAATGACATATTGATAATCATAATATCAATGTTCCGTTCTCACTTCAACACTGAATCTGATTAATCTGGATTTAATTCAAAATCAACGGCATAATGGTACCATCTCAATATCCCCGTCAATACAACATCACCAGATAACAGTTACAATCCATAACCCATATCTAATACATTCTATAATCATCTATAATTCAAATCTGTCCAATATCAAGCAATATATGTCTGAAAATTCATAATAATTCCATAATCAAGTTGTTTCTTAATCTGACTTCGATTCTATTATGTCTAACATGACAAGAACATCATATATGAATCCTATTCAATTCTGACAATATCATAATTTCAAGACATGTCAAAACTTAACAAAACTTACGTCCAGTTGAAGCCTGCGTTGATAAGAACACAGTACTGAAGTCGGATTCAAAATCTAACGGACGGATTCAAAATCTCTGAAGCTTTTCTCGATCCCTTCTTGTTTATTCTGAAGGAAACGATTTATATATATCTCATTGCATGAAAAAGAAACGTGGCTTCTTTTCACAATTCTTAAGCGGCGCTCGGGCGGTCGATCATTACCGCTCGAGCGCGGAACCCTCTGTCCGAGACTTACATTTGATATCCACTGGCGCTCGGGCGGTAATATTCTACCGCTCGGGCGCCATAATTTCTGTCCGAGCACTTTTCTTGTTAAACATTGGCGCTCGGGCGGTCATTTCCTACCGATCGGGCGCCAACAGTTCTGTCTAAAACTTGTACCCTTCATAAGTTTTGGCCAATCTGGTCTCGTAATAGCCCGTCTATAATTATATCTATTTAAATTCAATAATCTCATATTAATATAATCAAAATCTCGGGCATTACACATCATGTTTAAAATATTTCATAAACATAAATTTTGCAGATTTACAATCAGTTTTTATAATAAACTTTTGATTAGATAAATCATCTTGAAATTTTAAAATACATTTTACAATAGCTAAAATTTGTTTTTCTACAGTAGAGTATTTTTTCTGAGCATTATTCCATTTTCCAGAATAAAATCTAATAAGATATTCTTGTTTTGTTTGAGGATATATTCGTTTTAAGACTCCTCCAAAACCTATATCAGAAGCATCTGTTTCAACAATTTCATCCCATTAGAGATTTGCTACCATAATACAAGGAAGATTTGTAACTTTTTGCTTAATATTTTTAACAGCTTCTGTATGTTTTTCAGACCAAGGTTAATGATTTTTCTTTAATCTATCATATAATAATCATTGGTTAAATTTTTAATATAAGGAGAATTATAATTTAAACTTCCTAAAACTCTTTGTAACTGAGTTTTATCAATTATAATATCAGGAAATTTTGAACCAAATTCTATATTTCTTTGTGTAGGAATTATTTTTTCTTTTTCAATCATATGACCAAGAAATCTAATATTTGTTTGAAAAAAAATCATTTTAGATTTTAATATTACAAGGCCATTCTGAATGATTATATTTTTAAACATATCTAAATGTTTAAAATGTGTTTCAATATCATTTGAAAAGACTAAAATATCATCAATATAAACAATTATAAAATTGCTATAATTATAAAAAATATCATTCATAATTTGTTGAAATTCTGAAGGGCGTTTTTTAAACCAAATGGCATTACAGTCCATTTATAATGTCCTATTGGAACATTAAAAACAGTTTTATATATATCAGATTCTTTTATTTGAAACTGCCAAAATCTTGATTTTGAATCAAATTTTGAAAATATAATTGGATGAACAAGTCTATCTAATAAATACTTTTTAGTAGAAATAGGATGCCTAATCCATTTTAAAACCTTAATAGGTTTGTAGTTTATGACTAATCTAGGAAGTCCTCTTTCCTGCTCAGAATTTTTATTGACATAAAAACCAGTACAAGATCAAGGAGATTGATAATGTTCTAAATATTCAGAATTCATTTGACAAGGATGAGCCTTGGTAGGAATATTTTTTTCATCAAAATTCTCTTCATATGGAAGAAAAATAATATGCTTCTTACGATTTCAAAAAGCATTTGGAAAATCATTACATATTTCTAATGAAAATTTATTATAAATACTTTTAATTTTTTCCTGTAATTTAGGATTTTGTAATTTATCATCTATATTAGAATTTTTAATTCTTCTTTTAAAGAATTAATTTGATAAGTTTTTCTATCAATCTTTTCTTGTAGTTCATTTAAAATACATGTTTCATCAACATAAGTTAAAGGATAAATTTGATAAATAAAAGGGAGACCAAGTATCAGTTGGCTAGAAATATCTTTTGCTAATAAAATACAGGTTTGAATACAGTTTTTATCTTTGCAAATATATGCCTTTGGTATTTATAATTTATTTCTAAGGGTTCTTCTCGTGCATGAGAAAGAAAATGAGTTGTTTTATGAAATATTTTGTAGGAATTAATCTTTCTTGTATTATATTTAAATATGCACCATTATCAATTATAGCTTTAAAAATTTTCTTACAAGACTTTTCAATTAATAAAGTAATATTGGTATATCATTTTTGAGATATAATCATGCTTAAGACAGATAATTTTTTTGATTTGGATCAGAAAATGAAATATCTTGAATATTTTCAAAGCTTTCAGAATTATAAAGTGAATTGTTATTATTATTTTCAATAGCTGAAATATGATTCCAAAACCTTCACTAATTTAAAACATGGGACGATTTTGATTAAACCGTCGCTAAATTTAAATTGTTGCTAAATTTAACGACGGTTTTATTAAAAACATTGTCCTAGGTGCGTTGTGAACGAACAGAGACATAAAACGGTTTTATTAATAGACAACGGTTTATAAAACCGTTGTCTTAGCTACATAAAAACGCGCTCGTAGACAACGGTATTAATAACCGTTGTCGTAACTACTAAAAAACCCGCTCATAGACAACGATATTAAAACTATTGTCGTAACCTATAAAAGAACGGTTTTAACAAAAAATGTTGTCTTAACTAAATAAAAAACCAGCACAAAGACAATGGTTTTGACCCAAAAAGCACGCCCATAGAGAACGGTTTACCAAAACTGTTGTCGTTGACCCAGAAAAGACAACGGTTTTTAAAAAACTGTTGGCTTTGAAAAGGAAAAAATTCACAAAGACAACGGTTTGTTAAAACCGTTGTTAAAAGGAAAAAAACAACGATTTCTGATAAAACCATTGTCTTTTGAGTGTGGTTGAATGTGGAATTTCTTTTAGTGTGTCCTGGCTTTTTACATTTTCTACCAATTATTAATTTATTTTTACTTTTATATTTTTCTGCTTTTCGTAAATCACGGCTTTCTTTTCTTTTTTCTTTATATCTTTTTGTCTTTCAGACAAATGTCTTTTCTTTCTATAAAGTTTCTTTTCTTTATCTTTAATTTTCTTCTTAACTTTATTAGGTAAGTCCATACCAATGTGATCACAAAATTTACCTAATTGTTTTTTTCAAGTAAATTCTGTCTTTTAATTTGCTTATTTAATTTTAATTCATTACAGAGAGCTAAACCCTCTTGTATACAAGTACTCATTAACTTTCCACAAGTATAATTTTCATAAGGAAAATATATATCATATTTTCTTAGAACTTTTCTAATTCTTTCAGCAAATAGAAAAGTTAATCCATCAATAAATTTAGCTTTCCATAAACTATTATTACAGTCTGGTATTTCATAGATACGAGATAAAAATGTATCTTTATACCATCTAAAATCAGTAAGTGTTTTACATTTTAGATTACATAATAAAGTACGAATTTGTTCACCATTATCTGTGAATCTACTAGTAAAATATTCAATCATTGTCATAATAAGAGAATAAACTGAATTTTCTATTTGAATTTGATTCTCAATTTTAATTGAATTAAGAATTTCATCTTCATGAGATTGATTTAAATAATTATCCCACCAACCTTTAAGTTGACCAGTAAATCCTAGTATAATCATTTTAGCAATATTTTTATCATTGTTGCCTGAAGTTTTACACGCAGTGCTATACATAAGCATTCTGTGAGCAGTAGTATAAATTTTCTTATCATTAAAACCATCAATATTCCACTCATAAATACTTTTTCCATTATAAATATTGGAAAAGATATATTCTTGTTCTTCGAAAAGAGCATCCATTGGAATGGGTATATCATAATAGTATTTGGTTTGTGTAGGTTTATTTTCAGAAGAATTATTTATTTTTTCAAAATCTTCATTAAGAGTATTTAAATTAGGACTTTTAGATTTTTCTTCTAATAATTTTTCTATGTCAGAAACAGAAGACTTAAATTTAAAATCTTTTATTTCTGGAGGAGATTGAATAGAAGAAGTTGCAATAAAAACAATATTAGATTCTTCTTTAGACTGTATATGAACATCTGGTTTAATTTTATTAATAGCTAAAATTATTTTATCAATACGATCTTTAAGAGAATTTATTTCTTCTCCTATTATCGTAAGATATAAATTTGTATAATTCCGTTTTTCAATTATCTGGTTGATATGTTTAACAGTTATTTGTAACATATCATTGTCAAATAATTTTGAAATAGCAGTAAAATTTATATTTTTTTCTATAATAAAATATTGTTGAGGAGGATAAATAGATTTTTGAATCTGTCCTGAGGAAAGTTTGTAATTTATTTCAAGTATAGAAATATAATCAATAATAAATGTTTTAGAAAACCAAAGAAAAAAATGAATTGTTGGGTGCAATAATTGTCCCTGTTTGGTAGAGCGATCGAACCATGGTGCTTGAGCTGCTGTACAGTTTAAAAGATTTGAGTTGTACCGTTAACACCAGCTATAGCTTTTGGTAAAGCAGCAAGCGCTCGGTCCTACAATTTTTATAAGAGCCAAGGTCACGGGTTCGATTCCCATTGATTTCAAGGAGTGAAATTATTGGGAGGGAGATTGTTGGGTGCAATAACTGTCCTTGCTTGGTAGCGCGATCGAACCATGATGCTTGAGCGGCTGTGCGGTTTAAAAGATTTGAGTTGCACCGTTACTACCAGCTACAGATTTTGGTAAAGCTGCAAACGTTCGGTCCTACATGAATTAGGTTATTTTGGTTTTCACAACATTTACAAAATTCTGTAACAATATATTCCAATTTTTCGTCAGAGAAACTTTTAAAATATCAATATCTGAATATTCTCATTTGCGTAGATAAAATTCTACATTGATCTTTGCTCTAGCAAGAGATCCTTTAGTAAAATCAATTTTTAATTCTTCATCCATTAAATACTAAAATTCATTTCTAAAACTTTATCAGTTTCTCTAACTTTTTGAAAGTTACTTTTATGAACAATATTATTTTGATTTATAATTAAATCTTCTACTCTGTCTTGTACTGATGATTCTAAATCTTCTCTTATCTGAGAAGTAGAGACTCTAGAAGTTTGTGTAATATCCACCATGTAATCTAGAAGTGAAATAAAAGAATGACTAGATCTTGATCTAGCATAGATCGAAGATGGTAATAATCTTCTCATTATTGAACTGTATTTGAACAGAGCATTCATTTGATTGTATAACTTGTGGTAAATCCTTCTGGTAGACCTTCTAAAGTTAAAGGTTTAAAAGCAATTTGTATTAATCCTATATGCATACATCTGTAATTTTTTCTATAAGGTAAAATATCTTTATTGTTTAATAATCTAATAACCATTTCGTCATTATGAATAGGTACCGAAGATTCTGTAGTTTTAATTAGTTGTTTATAACCTATCTTTTCAAATGTTCCTAATTTATAAATCATTTTTTATTCTATTTTAGGAATAGTCTATTTATTCTATAAATATAAATTCTCTGGTAAATCATATTCTTCATTTAAACTGTTTTGAACAGTTTCTTTCATACTGAATATATTCATTGAATAAAAGTGTTAAATCATTAATCAAACTATTTCCATGGCTCTGATCTATTATATTCTAGACGTAATAATAGTTATTTTTTAAATAATTTAATTTGTATATTTAATTTAAAAATGAAAATATTTATAATATAATAATGCTAAAAATCATGTATGTTTAATAATGAATTATTGTTGTTGTTAAAAACAGATAGTATTAGTAGTAATCATAATTATATTAACTAAAATAGAATTTATATTAAAAATAAAAATAAAAATTAGTTATTAATCAATTTATTTATTCTTATATAAAGATACTTTGATATTTAGCAAATATTCAAATAAGATCTAAAACAATAAGGTTGAGTACCAATTTTTTTTTAAAAAAACCAGTTTATAAATTATCAAACAACTTATTTTGACAGCTTATAAGCTGTTTTTCAAAAAAATTACTAAACAAAATTTCAGAGCTTATAAGAGTTATAGAACAACTTATAAACTATATGAGATAGCTTATGTTAGGATCGTGAAAGAGTTTAGAGAGGGAATGGGTTGGGTGAATGAACTCTTTCGAATTTTCTTTTTAAAATGTTTAATTCAACTGTTCTTAGGCGGTTGAAAATTTTTCTCAAGCGGTTGGAAATGTGAACCACTATTAAGTTCGGAAACCAGTTCACGATCTCCATAAAAACTTTAAACACCTTAACAGGCTTAGTCAACAATTAGAGAGTGGAAAAACAAGTGCTTGCGATAAGTAAAGTGACATAAGATTTTTATGGATGTTCGGAAAATGAATACTTCTATGTCACTCCTTTTTCCTTCTTAGGAAGGTTTCCACTAAAAGACTTTGGTTTTACAAACTTTTTGCAACAGCCCACTCCAATCAGGACTTATCACACTGCCTATTTTGGAACTCTTAGTGATCACTTTACACTACTGGATATTTAAGAACACTTAGTTCACCAGACACCAAAACTAAATCAAATAACCAAAAGGCTATTGATATGAACAATCCATTTGGTTTAAGTAGCACGAAATCGATCCTTAAATGATCGAATGTAATAATGTTCAAAGCGCGCTGAAAGAGCGATGAAGTGTGTAGGCTTTTGATATCCCTCTGAGATCTTTGTGTATGCTAGCAACGAGAGTTTTAGCTGTCAATCAAGAGTTGGTTTTCTCCTCTGTTAATATACACGATCTTCTTAACGGTCAGGAAGAACACAACAACGTTAACCTGATCCTCTGAACAGATGTGTCGCTGTCATCTTTATGACCATTAATTGTTCTTCAATAAACGTATTTAATGTTCCTTTTTCTCAGCATAGTTCTGAAGCGCTTTTTTTGAGGAGTTCTTTTTATGGTAACTGTTTTTAGAATCAGAACTTGAAATCTATACTTGGTCTTCCTTTTCTGGGATAAAGACATAAATGCGGATCATTCTTGGAATTGATGTACATATACGTTGACTTCAAGGCGGTGTAATACTTTGAATGTATTAGGGCACCCACATTTGTTGGTTAATGGGTGTTAATAACACCCATTAATTTTCTCCCACCAATGTGGGCGCAAGAATTAATAATCTTGGCTGACATGGCAGCCAAGAAATTCATCAGAATGAACGGCGTTATTTCGAAATTTGCGACGGTTTTTCGTAAACCATCGCAAATTTGCGACGGTTTTTCGTAAACCGTCACAAAGTGAAAAGCGTCGGTTTTTTTAAAAAAAGGTCGCTATTTGCGACGGTTTTTTAACACCTGTCGCTATGTGCGACAGTTTTTTTCATTTCTTAATAATATTTTAATGAATATTAGAATTAAGTTATTTTTAAAATAATAATACTATTTATTTTTAGTAATATTTGTTGTAAAATTTCAAAAATATTAGAAATATATTGAAATATTAAAAATAAAAAAAATGAGTAAGTGGACAGTGGGACCCATAAATAATGAAAGTTGAAATTAAATAAATGTGGGTGTGTGTTAATAATGGGGAAGTGTTAATGTCATGAATATGTGGCTCGTAGACCCCATCATTTTGGATGAGATGGAGAGTTATTAACATGGATTAATTCCGACGGATGCGGATGCCCTTAAGCCGGTCAGAGAATGTCTTTGAGCAATAAATGGTTCTCTTTAATGATCTAGTTCTAAGGAGGATCATTTAAGTCCAAGCTTCTCTTATTTTCCAGCGATTCTGAAATAAGCAGTTGAGACTTCTTTGAGCTTTAGCCGGTTAGAAAGATATTCCATCTGTTGAGCTGGGTAGTTGAACTGATATGTGTCACATATATAAACCGCAGTTGTTTTCGTGCTGTCTTGTTTTTGTCATACACCAAAATTCTTGGGAATAATATTTTCTTAACAATTTCCCCCTATTTGGTGATGACAAAACCTAGCTGTAAGGCTATGTAACATAATAATTTTAAAGAAGATATATAAGAGCGAAAATATTATATTTCATTAAGTAAATGAAATTACAATATTACAAATAACCAACTGTTGTAAGAAAATAGGCAACTTAGTGTTTCTTTGAACCTTTACTTTGTTCCACTTCTTTGGCCTTGTCTTCTTTTTCTTTCAACTCATGCAATTCCTTCATAACAGATATTTCTGCTTCTTTAATTACCCTTTGTCGCTCTCTTTCCCACTTTTTGACATCACCATGAAGAAGGAAAGTCATAATCTCTGCAACGTGATCACCTAGGGCATTAATGCGTTGTTCTAGATTTGTTTGAAGACGAGTCATTTTCTCCGATAGGCCAAGGCATAGGTTAACATGTGCAGAATTTTGTTTTGCTTGCTAGAGGGAGATACTTGTTTCCATGGTGGAAATATCATTTTGTAAGGCAGACTTCATTGACTGAAAGGCCTCCTTGAGATCAAATTGGTTTCGATTGAGAGCTAGAATGGATTGATCCATAGTGATGAGTCTGTTTAGAATCTTCTGTTGACAAATTTCTTCTTGATGTTCTTGTTCTTCAGGATTGCCTTCTCCAAATAGTAAGCTATTCTTGAGAGAGACCAGTTGAGAGGAAGATAATTTTTCAGTAATTTGTGACAGTTCTGGCTCATGTAGTTCAGCCGCAATGCTCTCAATGATCTGATCAATATCATTAAGGGAAGCAGAGGTTTTAGAGCCGGTGACATTTGGTTCCTCTGGTTTTGCTGATGAAGGACTAGGTAGAGGAGAGTGTGTAGGCATCGAAGAATTGATCAGCTCGGTTTCATGCAATTCCTTAGAAGAGGTCAACAGATGTTCTGTTGGATCATCATTGGTGGGAGATCTTGTTGAAGAACCCTAGTTTTCTTGAAATGTGACAACTTTATCAAAATCAGATAAAAACTTCACTGCCTCATCAACAGAAAGAGTTTGAGCTTCTAAAAGATGAAGTGGAGGCAGTTGTGCAGAAGCATCAATGTCAGAGATTGTTTGAGATACAGATAGGATGTTAGAAGGAATTTGATATAATTATTTTTCAACACTTGGAATGTCTTCTGGTGTGATCTTTTCAGAAGGAGGCAGAGTGTTCTCCTCATCAGCCGGTTGAGCTGTTACGGTAAGTGCTTGTGGCGAAGGCTTAGTGCTTGTACCGGGCGAAGTAGATGAGTAATCCTTAATTGTGGAGATGGCTTGAAGCTGTTTAGAGCATGGGTCTTCATGTATTTCCATCATATATTCAAACTTATCATGTTCTGTAACTGCTGGAAGATTGAGATCCTGTCGCATTAGAGCAACCTCCATAGCAAGCGATAATGCATCCATCTCAAGTTGAGAGATAATAGCTGAATCATCCTTGGCTGTTGGACAAAAAGGATCAAAATTTTTCCTTTTTAATTGAATGATGACTTGGAGAGTACTTTCTTTCATCTGAAGTTCCAAAAAGTCTCGACGACGTAGAGCGATTTGAATATCAGATGTCTATGTCCTTCCCAAAATGGACTGTTCAAGGTTAGCGGCAGCTTTTATTTTGCCGGTTTGAAGTAATGAGTCAAAAGTTACAGCTGTCCGATATTGAACCCATTAATCAAACATCTTCATCTTCTTCTGGACGGCCTCATTGACACGTTCGCTGGTGAGGACTATTGCCTTATGAACCGAATTGCTTTTTGGCAGATTTTCAATCATTACTTGTTTGCCCTTATCTGCGGAGAGAATGACAGGAACTCCTGAGTAAGAGGACTAAATCTCTGTTTCAGTAATTTTAATCTTTTTGAGCTTCGTGGTAGAGATTGCGGGGAATGGGGCAGGAATTAATGGTGCAGAAAGATGTTTAACCAGTTTGATATTTGTTGTCTTTGATGATTCAGTTCGTCTCTTCTGAAAAACTTGAGCGACGAGAATGTCATCCTTGGATTCATCATCGGAACTGGTTTTAGAACCAGCTTCCTTTTGGTTTCTTTGGGTGTTGAAACGATCTTTGATGTCTTCTTCTGTTTCACAAATTCTTCTCCAGTCTGGGTTTTCGACGGAGACTATTTCCTCATCAGCCGATCGAATTTTCTTGATAAATTTTTCAACCGTTACCCAGCTGAATAGCTTGGTTTTTCCAACTTCTATCATATCAAATGGTTGAACCCCTACGTCGATCAGCATGTGGCAGATTGGAACCGCAAAGCCTTGCGATTGGATTTCTTTATTGATAATAGCTACCAATATATTGAATAGAACATCAGACCAGTTTATCCGCAGTTTGGATGAGATGGTGGCCATTACAAGAAATTTCTCTAAGGTTATTTTATCATACGCACCAGCCTTGGCAAGAAGTTCTTTTTCCACAATATCAGCCAACAGTCTGAATTCAATCTTCAAATCGCGTTTTTGACATGTTTGATGACAAATTGCAGAATCTAAGTTTGAGAAGTTACTATGCCAAATGTCAATATTTCCGATTGACAGTGTGGAGAAATCAGTAACTCCAGCCGTGGGTAAGCTGAACAAATCAGCAAACATCTTTTGGGTGAACTGTAGGTTTTTGTTTTGAAAGGTTAGAATCAAAGAATTCCTTCAATAGTGTGTCGGAGTATTTGTAGCTGCAATCCAGAAAGGAGCGAAGCCCAGAATGTTCTATCATGCGAAACATGGTTTGCATATACTTGTTGGGCATGGCGAATACTGATGCAAAGTTGACAGCAAATTTGTTGTGAGCAATAGAGGCATCCATTTTCTTGATTGATCGAGTAGGTTAGAATTTAGAACCTGCAAGATAAGCTTAAACGCGATCGAGTATAACAGCAAAGTAAGAATATCAATGCTGCAAATTGAGAATATGTATTTACGGTTCGGATAATCACAAGTCAGACCATGTGGAGGTTTGTTAGTGGAGGAATTTAAAGTTTTGAAAAAGTCTGAGCGGCGGTAAAATCATTAATTTCAATTTTTTTTAAAAAAAATAACCTTCACGTCAATCAGAGACAACACGAAAAGTTTGAGTAATTTTACGAAATGACATGGAAGTATCGTGCCCAAAGAGAATGAACCGGATGAGTAATGTGATTAGGAGGAAACGGTTGAGAAGTCTATTAATTAATGACTTAACCAACGTTCTCTCTAAATATGTGGATTAAAGCAAATCTTGGAAGATGAACCGGCGGTAGCTTTTTCAGAAAGCTTCTTCAAACCCTAGTGACGGTCATCATGAGAGATAAAGACCCTTCATATGGTTTTCATCTATTAATATAGGTAGAGGGGTTAGTTTACAATCACTAGTCACTAGAAGTAAACAACAGATATCAGGATGGCGAAGGCAAGCAGTTCAAGTGAGCCAGACTTGGCTAAAGCATTTATGGAATCGGTGGTGGCTTCCCGAAAGACTGCTCAGAACAGCATCTTAGAGAAGACGCTGGCAACCTGGACTGAGATTCAGGAGCTTCAGTCCTCCCTTGAGGGAGGACTAGTTGCTACCTCCAAGGAGGTGGCAACTTTGAAGAAATATGCGACGTATTTACATCACCGATAATGCAAACGTCTTTTCTGATGACGACGTCTACCTCCTCATGCTCCTAAAGGAGGAGAGGGCTCTGAGAAGGATTGCCTCCTCAGATGATTTTTCACGTACCTCCTCCAGAGGACTGACCGCCTGGTTGAATAACTAGACGAGGGCGGTAGATAATAAAGTTATGGTTGTACGCGCTCGCTTGTTTTTCTAATAAAATTTTCTATTTTGTATTACCGACTGTCTCTTTATCTTTCCTATTATTTCTTGCATTACAATTTGAACACACGCAAGAAATAATCATATCAAGATAAATCGATTAATCCAAGCATATTTCGGAAATGTGAAAACTTAGCCTATGATAATGGTTTTGTGAAAATGTCGGCCGTTTGTTGATCCATATGAACATATTCAAGCCGTATTTCTTTCTTCATGACGTGTTCTCGGATGAAGTGTTGTCTGATGTCAATATATTTTGTCCGAGAGTGCATAACAAGGTTGTATGTGATGGCTATTGCGCATGTATTGTCGCAAAAATGGGTGATTCAGTAGCTTGGATGCCATAATCTTTTAATTGTTGTTGTATCCATAGCATCTGAGCATAGCAACTTCCAGGCGCAAGGTATTCTGCTTCAGCGGTTGATGTAGCAATTGACGTCTGTTTCTTACTAAGCCATGATATTAGTCTTCCCCCTAAGAACTGACATGAACCGCTCGTACTTTTTCTATCGATTTTGCATCCTGCATAATCTGAATCTCAATACCCTACAAGATTTAGACTTGAATCTTTGGGATACCAAAGACCTACATTAGTAGTACCTTTAAGATATTTAAGTATGCGTTTAGAAGCAATAAAATGAGATTGCATAGGTTTATCTTGAAACCGTGCACATAAACATACAACAAACATAATATCCGGTCTATTTGCAATCAAATATAGTAGAGAACCAATTAACCTTCTGTACATTTTTGTATCCACAGAGATTCCCCCTTAATCTTTATCTAGTTTGATTGATGAACTCATTGGGGTGGTGGCTTGAGAGAAATTTTCCATGCCTAATTTCTTTAGCATATCTCGAGTGTATTTGGCTTGATTGATAAATATACTATTTTCGAACTGCTTGACTTGCAGTCCTAAAAAGTAATTTAATTCCCCATTATGCTCATCTCAAATTGCTCCTGCATCATCTTAGAGAATCTCTCAAATAGCTTAGGGTTAATTGATCCTAAAATAATATCGTCCACATATATTTGTATAAACATTGAATGATCATTTATTGAGAATCTAAACAACGTTTTATTGACCGTTCCGATTGAGAAACCATGCTCAAGCAAGAATTTGGTTAAAGCGTCATACCATGCTCTCGGGGCCTGTTTTAGTCCATATAGAGCTTCGTCAAGTTTGTAAACATACTCAAGGAAAGTGTTATTAACAAAACCAGGTGGTTGTTCTACATGAACTTCCTCATTTAACAATCCATTCAAAAATGCTGATTTAAGATATACTTTGAAGTCTTTCAATGCTGCAAATGCCAAAAATATTCTAATGGCTTCTGACCTTGCTACTGGGAAAAATGATTCATCAAAGTCTATACATTCCTCTTGTCTATAGTCTTGAGCTACTAGTCTAGCCTTGTTTCTTATAATTAAACAGTTTTCATCCATTTTGTTCCTAAATACCCATCTAGTTCCAATCACATGAATATTATTAGGCCGATGGACTAGATGCCAGACCTTACTCCTTTCAAACTGATTAAGTTCCTCTTGCATAGCCTCTATCCAATTTGTGTCAAGTAGTGCATCATCTATTTTCTTAGGTTCTATCTGAGACACAAACGCATCATGCATAAATTCATTTACCATTTGATTTCTACTTCTAAGAGGAGCAGTAGGGTTACAGATGACCAGCTCGAGTGGATGATCTTTTTTCCACTGGAGAAATGGTCCATATGGATTTAGCTCGGTTGGTTGAATGATTTCCTCTTCTTGCTCCAGTGCTTTTTCTATTTGTGAATTTTGCGTTTGTTGGATGTCCTCTGGTCCGTTTACCTGTTGGGTTTTTTCTTGAGCGGTTGGATTTAATTTTGATATGTTTTCCCTTGTTTTTCTCAAATCTACCTCATCATCACTGCTTGAACCAAAAAATGCGCAAATATCCAACTTCTGGTTTCTTGCCGGTCCAAATTTCATCTGGAGTCTTTTCATTATTTTTATTGATCATTGACAAATTTTGAGTATAACAGGCTGTGTTAATAGCTTCAGCCCAAAACCTTTGTGAAATACTAGATTCGGCTAGCATGGTTCTAGCTGCTTCCTTCAATGTGCGGTTTCTCCTTTCAGCTACTCCGTTTTGTTGAGGTGATCTTGCTGCTGACATTTCATGTTTTATGCCATGATCTTCAAGATATGAGGACAGGAATTGCTTCAGAAATTCTGTTCCTCTATCACTCCTGATTTTGGCAATTGCTTCAATTTTCTCATTCTGAAGTCTTTTGAGCAACTTGATTAGTTGATCAACGGTTGATCTTTGGAGTTTAGAAATGTTACCCATGTAAATCTGGAGAAATCATCAATTAATACGAGAGTGTATTTCTTTCCCCCTAAGTTCGTTACAGGTATTGGTCCAAACAAATCCATATGAAGAAGTTCCTGACATCTTGCTGATGAGTTTCTTCCTCTGCTTTTGAATGTTGGGCAGACTTATTTTCCAAATTGACAGGCATTGCAGATTCTATCTTTGGTAAAGTCAATGTTAGGCAAACCAGATACAAGTTTCAGTCTGCTAATAGTAGCAATGGATTTAAAATTGAGATGGTTGAGTCGTTTATGTCAAAGCCAATTTTTATTTCCATTTAAGGCAATAAAGCAGGTAGTTGCAGTAAGATAATCATCATTCCATTTTACTTTATATGTATTTTGCTCTCTATGACCAGTCAACATGTTATTACCAGATGTGGTTTTAATAGTGTATATGAGTTTTTGAAACACAACGGTGTAACCCTTGTCACATAGTTGGCTTATGCTTATCAAGTTATAACATAGATTTTCTACAAGAATCACATCTTTAAAAATAACTTTGCCGTGGGTAATCTTACCTCTACCCACAACTCCACCTTTAGAATTATCACCAAAGGTGATTGTTGGACCTTTGTAGTTGACTATTTCTGATAAAAGATCTTTGTTTCCAGTCATGTGTCTAGAGCAGCCACTATCCAGGAACCAGATGGATTCTTCCAGCTAATTTTTCTTTGTTGCCTGTCATTATTGAAATAAGAGATTGTTACCCTTTTCTATTTGGGTCCCGAGTTTATTAGGCCTTTAGGAATTCCACACTTGAATTATCCTGAAGGATTTTTCATGATGTGTCCTAAAGTAAGTGTTGTTGTGTGTATAATCAAGTGGTGTATGTGGTGCCTTTTCTTTACCAGTATGTTGTTTCGACCATCTGTCATTGTCACTCAATCGGTACTCTTTTGAACAGGTCGGCTGTTGTGATAATGGTTAGGTCTAGTTATTGAATGATTTCGGGTTGACCCTAACTTTCTTCTGGCCCAACGTGAACCATTGTGAACGGTTGTATTTGGCCTGCGTCTGAGCCATGATCGGTTGGTTTTAGCATTCTCAATTTCTACGTATCCTAAACCACATCGCCTTCTTTTATTTTCAAGATTTACATACTGAGTGCCTTGATCTTCAGTCTTATCATGTTCATATACCGTACTAGATCTGACAAATTTAATTGATTTTAAACTGTCTTTCTCTAGTAGCGGTTGAGTTGATGCTCCAAAGGTGTTGCATACATTAATGCTATAGCCTAGTCCGATTCTGTCTCCGGTTGGTTTCTGCATTTCATGTATCTTGTTAAGAAAAACAGAGGACTTGTTCCAAGTGTTGACTGTATCTATCCTCAGTTTATTTTCTTTTAACGTGGCGTGGAAAAATCTTCGCATGTCATCGTTCTCAGCCGTTAACAGACTTAACTTAACTCTCAAACTGTCAACCTCTTTTTGCTGCGAACAGCTAGAGAGAGTTAACTTGTTTTCCAAGTTTTGTTTTTCTGTTTTGGCTTCATTGAACTGCTGTGATAGCCTCTTAAACTCATTTACCATGTCGTGAAGTGCGGTGACAAGATCTTCTCGTGTGAATTCATCAAAGTTAAAGTCAAATACCATTTCATCGGTAGATTCTTGATCTTCTTTGGCCATGAACATTCTACTTTTTCATCTTCGCTTTCACTAGAAGATTCTTCAGAAATGTATTATTCTGATTCTGTTCAGCCCATTTGCTTTGATCTTCTTCCTGCAAGTAAGACTCGCTGATTCTTCCTTTTGATAAATCTCATGTTTTCTTTAACTCGTCTTTTGTCACTAGATCTCTTTTCATCTTTTCTTGGCATGTTGTATTCTGCAATAAAGTGTCATTTCTTTCCACAGTAAAAACAAGCTTGACCATCATTAGTATGTCCTTTGTTGAAGTGAGGTTTATTCATCTGTGATTGATTCTTGCGAATGAATTTGTTGAATTTTTTAACAAATAACGACATGGCTTCATTGCTTAATTTCTCTGCCGATTTCTTACTTGTGGACTCTTTGACCGGAAGAGTCACTGCAGTAGCTGCCAAGGCCTTTGTTTGTTGGGAGGTGGATGGATCTTTTTTAGTTCGTATTCCAAGCTCTAACTCATATGCTTTAAGGTCGGCGAAGAGATCATGAAGTTCCAGTTTGTTCAGATCTTTAGATTCTCGCATTGCTATAGTCTTTACATCCCATTCTTTGGGAAGATCTCGCATAACCTTCAAAGCAATTTCTCGGTTAGAATATTCTTTTCTTAATGAAATGAGTTCGATAATAATACCGCTGAATTGTTCGTCAAATTCTGCTAAAGTTTCTCCTGGCTTCATTTTGTGTTTTTGAATTTTTGGATGGCAACAATTAACTTGTTTTCTTTTGTCTGATCGTTGCCTTCACATAATTGAGTGAGCTTTTCCCATATTTCCTTAGCATTAGTGCAGGTTTTGATTTTGACAAACATATTTTGTCCAAAGTCTTGTAGAGGATGTCTTTTGCAACATTGTCCAGATTTGCCTTATTTTTGTCCTCAGCTGTCCATTCTGATCTATGCTTTTCTACCATCTGAGGAGCACCTTCGGTTGTGGCAGCAGTTGTATTCACTTTTAGGATAATCATCGGCCCATCAGTGATAATGTGCCACATATCATCATCTTGGGCTGCTAAGTGTGCCTGCATACGAATTTTCCAATCATCATAATCTTCTTTAGAAAACATTGGAATCTTGTTGAAAGATGCCATATGTTTCTAAGAGATATCAGTGTTTGAGAGAACCCCGCTCTGATACCACTTGTTAGAGGGGGTGAATGAACTCTTTTGTTGCGACTTTAATTGTTGCACTCCCAAGAGCAGGTTGTCCACAAGTAGTATAATTCGGTGAGTTCGAATATCGTATCCACGAGGAAGCTAAGGTAATTACAAGTCCACTACAATGTCTTTTTATTTTTATTTTTTTTAGTTGTTTGAATCTTTAATTAGTAATTTTTAATTGTTCAAATTTTAATTAAGTAGTTGAAATTAAAAGATCCACTCTTGGTATTTTAATAAAGTTAACATTAACGAACATTATTGAAATCCACTTAATAAAATTGTTCCAATATATTAAATAATCATATTTATATTATGTTATATATTATTATCTTATAAGTATATAATATATACCAAAACTTATAAATGTTGTCAAGTATTTATTGTGCTATAAATATATTTGTAAACACTAAATCAAGGTTCCCACTTTAAATGGTTGATAAAACCAAATTAACATTTAAATGGTACCAAGAAATTAATATTATGATATATTTATATATAGTAAATCAAGGTTCCCACTTTAAATGGTTGGTAAAACCAAACAAACATTTAAATGGTTCCAAGAATTTAATATTATAATATATTCATATATAATAAATCAAGGCATCCACTTTAAATGGTTGGTAATACCAAACTAACATTTAAATGGTTCCAAGAATTTAGTGTAACATATAGCAACAATAAATCAAAACTCCCACTTATAAGTAGGGTATAAAAATGCTTAAAGAAATAAATATAACATAAACAATAAATAATGATTAAATAATATAAAACATAGATTCTTACCTTTTAGTAACTTTATTATCATGCCAAGAGTTTCACATTTTCATCTCAACTTTAGGAAGTTAGCTATTCATTATTCAAAGTGTAAAACTTTGAATTGAAATTAACATGCTAATTATATTTAAATGAAGAAATAAAGGAAAAATATAGAGAGAAATATTATTGTAATGCACATGGGCTGTTCCCAATTGGGCTTGAGTCCCCTCACGGTTATTGTGACATCCCGAAAATTTGAGTTCCACATGAACCACGTGCGTGCAAGTTATTAAATTCCTCGTGTATTTTGTTAAATGGTTTTAATGCATGCTTAATTCATTGATTTGGGTTTTAATTCACGATTTAAGAATTTGCATAGTTTTAATATTTATGTCTAATTGATGCACGTTAAAATGCTTTTCGAGTTTCATGTTTCAGGCGATTATTCGATGCGAGATCGAGAAAAAGACCGGGGACGATTTTAGGCAAATTTTATTGTTGTATTTTATTTTAAGTTAAGATGGGGCATTTTAAATGATTTATTTAGTTTTTAGCATTTTAAAGGCCTAATTTAATTTAGGTAATTATATGATTTCAAATTTTTAAAGTTGTAGCACTTGTGTATTTTATTTAAATTTAGGGAGGTTAGTAATTTAAGGAGGGATTTCTATTTTTACTACCATGTAATTGCTCAACATTTAATCTAACATTTTAGTAGCAATTTAGTTAGCCTTTTAATTAGCATTGTTAATTTTGTAATTAAGCAATAATCATTCCCTAAATTACTACCTAACTCACGCACACACACTTATACACACACCTACACGTCTAACACACACCACACACATACACATTTTCTTTCGTCATTATTTTGGAGAGCAAACCTAGGGTTCTAGGGAAAACTCAGCAGCCGCCCCCTCCCTTCAAAGATTTCATTAATTCTCGCCACTTTTCTTCAAAGATTTTAGCGCCACGTTCGTCCCGGATCAATCCTCGCGCCATCCCCGCTTCGGTATCGTCGTTTCGGTAACGTTTATCATCAAAGGCACGTATATTCTGTTTTTTCTGCATCGATCTTGTCATATTATGTGTTGTGTTATTTTTATGCGTAAAAATTCATGTGTGACGTTCGTCGTTTGAGCGAAAAATGGTTTGGATCAGTTTTGAAATATTTTTAGATCTGAAATTTCGTAATTTTATGTTCTGTTGAAAACTGCGATTTTTCAGTCAGGATTCTGAGAAAACTTTCAACGTGAAAAACGTAGAAATTTTTGATACCTTCGATTTGATATAAAATTCGAGTTATTTGGATAAAAATTGAGTGAGGTATGGTGTTTTTCGTGGGACTGCTCAAACTGCGTTTTCAAGAAAGTATGATGTTGATGTGTTCTTGAAGTTTTAATGTTGCAGGCTTCGTTGGGGATCAACGGGTGATCGTTGCTGTGTATAGGTATATTGATAATGATGTTGGGAGTATATTTGAGGTTTCATTTCATGTCGATATGCACTTGAATCAATTAGAAGTCGTAGGAAACGAATTGATGTCATTGGCTATATTTTGCGTCGTATGTGTCGTAGGGTGAACGTCGTCGCTTTGGGGCATTTATACAAGTTTGGTTCATTGTTATGGAATGCTAGGATGGGTCTCGGGGTATCGGTTCATGGTCCGCACAATCAAGTCTAGGATGATAAGCAGCACATGTATTGAATTTTCGTTGGTTTGCTTTTATCGAGGGTACACGGACACTGGCACGGGGCCCGTGCCCTTGTTTTCTTCTGGTAGCAACTTTTGCGTGCCGACACGGACCACCACACGGACCAGAGCACGGGGTCCGTGCCTTTGTTCTTCCGGAGTGCCTTTTTCCAGTGTCTACACGGACCCATACTCGGACCTATGCACGGGGTCCGTGCCTCTACTTTTCTTCACGACACATTGCACCGCACCTACACGGACCCGGAGCCGGACCTGGGCACGGGGTCCGTGTAGTTTAGTTTTTGGGAAAACTTATTGAATCCTTTGGAGTTTCATGTTATGGTTTAGTACAATGTTTTACAAGGTCGATTCATGGGAATTTTAGAACGTCCTAAGGAATTGAATAAACTTGTAAGTAAGTATGATTAATACGTCTAAGCTATGCAAGTTAAGTATGCAGTTTCATGTTAGTATGTGCAGTAGTGATGGCCTCGATCGAAGTCCAACGAATCCCTCAATGCCAAGTAAGTATGTTGACGTGCAAGAAAACATTTTTTTTTATGTTTTTGAGGTATGCTAAATCTCTTGTGACCAAATTATGAATGGGTTTGGAAGTCGGTGAACGTGGCCGAGGACCACTCCAACCCGTTAAATTATGAACGGGTTAGATCGTGGTTGGAAAGCGTTAAATTATGAACGGGGACCAACCAGCCCGTTAAATTATGAACGAGGATATCATGTATGTGGCAGTGGATACGTCCCTGTCAGCCCAGTACTGTGATTTGTCTGATCAGGCGTTTATTATGTATGGGTCACTTGCCTTGAAACATCCTCTACGCAAAATGACGAAATTATGTATGTTCAAGTATGCAGTATGTTTATGAAAGTTTATGTTGATGGCACGTCTAGTTATGTACGTACGTATGTCCAAGTTTATTATGCAAGTTCAAGCTTCGAGTTATGTATGTCCTATTTTAAAGTGCATGCGATTTTATTATGTAGTACTTGCTATTTCCAGTTTATACGTGTTGAGTCTTTAGACTCACTAGACTTGATCGATGCAGGTGAGTATGTTGATGAGGAGACAAGAGGTGGCGACCAAGGGGCAGGCTTGGACTGAGCAAGAGGCTAACCCGAGGACCGCAATGTTTATGTTTTTATGCAAATGTTAATTTACTCTGACTTCATGTTTTGAGGGAAACACATTGAGAAAAACTTTTGTGAGCAAATTTTATTGTAGTACTTTGAACCGCCATGTCTTATGGGAGACTTGGTTGAGATATTTTTATGGCAAACTTTGAATGTTATTTTATGTTTAAGAAAATTTTTTATTTTTCCGCAAATTTTGAGTATGAAAAGTACGGTACGTTACAGTTATCCCATTACCCATTACTCATAGAACTTCTCCAGCCCAGGTACTGGAGCTTTTGCCTTCCCAGGATTAGAACCCAAGACCTCCTGGACTTATATAGATCTTGGCATCAATCCTGGTACCAGTTGAGCTACTGTAAATGCCCGTATTTCGTATTCATAATTTTACGGAATTATTAAAATTTTTCTAAATAAATAAATATCTTGCCCAATTTATAAAATAAACATGTAAATAACATAACCTTAAAATAACAGCGGAAGTCAACATTGTATTTCAAACAGCAATTTAAAAATAATCCAACATGTTAAAATCGAGTTTGAATGATAAAAGGTGCATAAACTAAATCATGAGGTTCTCAGGTCTACTACTGCTGTCCCAAGATCGCTCACTGGTCTCCGCCCCCGGTCTCGACCTCATCAATACCTACAACAATCAAGTCTAGTGAGTCTAAAGACTCAACATGTATATATCGTGGATAACAAGTAAATATATCATAAAATCGCATGCAACGTAAAAATAACGTATCGTAAAGCGCATGGTGAAAATCGTATCATGAATAATTATATCTACGTGCATATCTGAAAATTATACGTAAAAGCTTTGCTCAATAGAGATCTGTCATATCATATCATAATTTTCTGGTAGGGATAATGTTTCTAAGCATGTGGCCCATAACATAACGTAAGCGCCTGATCAAACTAAACCACAGTATACTGGGCGGTAGAGATCAATCACAGCCCTTGGACTGGATGTCTGTACCCATACATAATCATAAACCGGTCGTAAGTCACCGGGCGGAGAGGTCCTCGGTTGCGCCTACCGACTTCCAAACCCATAAAAGTAAGGTGGCCACAAAACATTTAACATATATCTCAAAAATAAACATTTTATATTTTTATTCACGTACTATAATTATAACCTTATTTTTACCGGATGAGTTGAATCGCTCCCAAGCTTGCTGCGACTTAATTCTATTATGTGACACATGCAAATAATATTATCTTGACTTAAACTTGACAATAGAACCAAAACGCGACAATAGAACCAAAAATGTGACTATTAGGACCAACCACTTGATTTTTAATCATGGTATCGTACCAACCCGAACCAACATTAAACCGACGTTTAACCATGATTAAAAATACCCCAAACATACTGAAAAATATGCACAAGGACTGTCAAACACGAATATAGGTGAATGGAACACAAAACATAAAACGCTCTTTCAAGAGTCATTTTGGCACCTTTCACCGTAAATCCTCGCAAGACCTCTAAACTCGACTAAATCACAAACGGCCAAAAACATGACCTTTTTAACTCATTGAGGTATTGTCCAGTCCAAAGACATGGGCTAAAAGCCAACCAAGAACTCAAACCACCTCCAAAACCGAAGCTCAAGTTGCTGTCAAAAACCAGAAATTACAGCAGCAACTATGGTGTTTGTTTTGATCAATTTATGAAACTAATGACCATGGTGGCTTGCACCACCAACCAGAGACTCTTACCAACATCCTAAGGCATGACTTGGACCATGGCTAAGGGATAAAATCCAACCACAACCCAAGCAAATACCTAGGACAAATCACAGCTCCAACCCAAGAACACAAAATTATGTACTGTGATGTTTTGCACTAACTTGCTGTCTTGATCATTTCCAGTGGTCCTATAATCGACCATGGCTCAATCTAGACATGATGAAGTGTTGTAGGAACCATGGCTATGGGCTAGAAGCCAGCCATAATCCATACAACACAACCAAAACCGAAACCATACTCATACCAAAACTCAGAATTTTAAAACCGATGAGCACTTGTCATGTTTATGTAAAAATCTGACGGATCTATGAAACAAGCTTTGAAAAGAGGATTTGGTCGCGTCCTAAACATGATAAGGAAGGGTTCTAACCATGGCTACGGTCCTAGGACAGCCAAGATTCGAACCTCCCTTTAAAAAATCCAATGATAGAAACCGTAAACCAAAATTCTTAACTCATAAAAAGGTTGTTGTCATATCTTTATTCCTGTGCGTATGGATGTAAACCAATGGACCAATAACACCCTAACTCACTCTAAATCATGCCTAGAAGCAGCATTGGGAGCCTAGAATCGAACAACATCCTGAAACCAACAATACATTTCAAACGTGCAGCACAAATCATCATGGCCGAGAGGCTTGTGCAGAATTTTCTAAAAAAATATACTTGCTGTCATTTTCGTTTTTGCCTCATAAATCGTGAGTATGTAATGTTTTAAAAAATCTATAGGACTTGATTGAAGAGAGAAGAAACAACATATACATGCCTGGAATTTGTTTTGACAAAAACAAATCAATACGACGAATACGACGCGACGGAACGGAGTTGTTTTCTCTTCTTGTTTTCTGCTGAATTCTCACGCCTCTAAGCTACTGTTTTCTGATGTATTTCGAAGGTAATGGTGAATGTTTGTTAGGCAATGAAGATGAGTATTATAGGAGGTGTTAAAGGTGTATTATTATGCATTAAGGTGGGAGGTTACAAGTGAGAATTTGAATGGGTTTGAGTTGCTTCTCCTTCACTCCTTGCTGCCGAAGAATTTTTCATATTATTCTCTACTCTTGCTGCACGTTTGAAGTCAAATAGCTAACGTAATATATTAAGGAGCCTTGAGAATTATGGTGTTTGCATTATCCTTCATTATTGAATTTAAAAGTGGGAAATGGATACACTTTGCAAACCATATAGTGGTGACTTTAATGTTTCTTTCTCTCCTTGGGTTGGCCGATTCTTTTCTTCAACTTTGCTGCATGTTCTCATTTAATTACTAGGTAATAAGTTGAGGAGAAATGATGTGTATCATAGTATTTGAATTACTATTAATTAGTGATTTAAATATGAGGAATTAAATCCACCTTAAGGGTCATTGAGGATTGTTTGAATGGGGTTGTTACTAACATTTTGAATTTGTTTAGGCATGGACCGAAATTCATCCACCATTTTGCATGGTATTTTATTGTTTAAATCTTGTATTTTAGCTTCTTAATGTTTTTAACACCCATTTGAACTTTTTTGTAAATTAACACATTAATTTAGACTAAACTCTTGCATGGCATTGTATGGCTTACAATTTTAAGTATTTAAATACTATATTTAAATTTCTTGAATATAGTAAACCTAAATTAATTCATCCTCATTTGTTTACACATTTTATTTTAAGCTTTAATTAAATATTAGCCTAAAGAACTTATTTAATAACTTAGCTCTAATTAATTTAATAAATCTTAAAACACTCTTTTCTTTAAATTAAATTATTCCTTGACTTAAATTAAATTTAAGAATATCTTTCTTATTATTAATTTATCTTTAATCTCCAAACTCCGGTCCGGCCTCGCGTATTTATCCTGAAAAGATAAAACTAAACATCTACTTTTAAAATAAATAATCATGCCTTAAAATTATTAAAATAAATCAAACACTTCATATATTTATAGAAATTAATTTTTAATTTAAATAGTAGCAATTATGCATGGCTTATACGTAATCTGATTTTTCGGGTTCTACAATTATGAACTCAAAGGTTTGTTCATAGAATGAGGGATATCTCAATACATTACAATGCACCTCTATTTATAGCCAAATTTTGGGGAGAAAACCACAAATAAAATATTATTTTTTACACATAAGTTTTCATTTGTGTTCCAAGATATTATATTATATTACACATCACTTTTGAAAATCTTCTTCTCCGAATTTGCTTCTTCACATAAAAATGAACATGTGGAAAATTGAGTTGTCTAGTTGTGGTATTTTTTTCAAACCATTTGACCAAGTAATTTGAGAGATATGGTCAAAATACTAGAGCATGGTAACACTCCTTTGATAACTTTATTTGTTGCTAAATTTGATCCCAATTGTGAGAGGATTTTTATCTCGTGCTTGTCACCAATATTGTAGATATTATCATCAACTTTCTACAGGTCCAAGAATCATCTTAATCACATTTGCAACGCCAAGGTTATTCTTCTTTTATCGAACCTGTAAAAATAGTAAAAACTTATAATTACACAATAACTTATATTTTATACAATTTATTATAAAACATATAATATTTAAATATTTAATAAAACAAAACTATATATTTATATTATAAAACATTTAATTAATGTACAATTTTTATGTTTATCACACCTCCCAACCAGCTTATTACTAGTCCATAGCAATTTAAGCGTTAATAACAATACAAAACATATTGATTAATTTAAATAGAAATGTAATCAAAATGATCTAAGTGTTTAAATTAAATTTGAAAACTGTCAAAGTTATATCAAGATCATCATAATTATAATTTATGAAATAATTTGAGATGATCAATTCAAAGCTTATTTCAGGTAGTTAAATGTACACGGCCTTCAGAAATTCCTAGTAAGAGTCTCAACTCCATATCCTCACAGGTTAATAAATGTTTCAATTTATGGCAACGATTTCTCTCATGGAGTTGGAATACAGATAAATGCTCAGAAAAATGGTTTACAGAATGCAGACAGACAAACGAGCCAAACTAATCAAAAGATAGAAAATCCATTGATTCAAAATATAGTTGTTCTTATTATATATTTTTTCCTGATATATATATATATATATATATATATATATATATATATATATATATATATATATATATATATATATGTCCTCTCCACTCACTCACAAAATATGTGTGAGTTTAAAATTTTAGGCACTCTTATAAGGTATATCTTGGGCCATATACTTTAATACTTGATTTTATCACAATGATTAGTTACTCAATAAGATTTCATAAATCATATTTTTATATTGATCAGAATATTAAAATTGACTTTTTTTTTCAAATAGAAATTTAAACATTCTTAAATAGATTAATGCATGTTCTAATTTAAATATTTCAAACATGTAATGTATGACATTTTTGCAAAAATTACTAAGATACAAACAATAAACATGATTTTATTTTAAAATAATATATATATTTTATTTTTATTTTTTAAATTTTTTAAATTCTTTTTTATATAAGTTTGTTCTCTCCCCAATCAGACATTGTCCCTAATGTCAAAATAACTATTAATAAAGAGTACATAATGAAAGAGATATCACCTGGAATTTTATTGAAGATAACAAACTGAAACAAACGAAAAACCAATCCACGACTTTTGAATCAATGATCCAACTTCCTTTTCTTACTGCTTGATTGCGACCAATTGATCTTTGTTATCATCGGATCAGGCTTATGAACAAAAGCTTCCAAATCATCAATTAATTGGTCGGCAGTCGAAGCACTGATGAGCATCCGTCGTGAATTTTCTGAAATGAAATTCTGTTCCACACCTTTATCAAAAAATGTCAACAAAATGTCATAATAATTATTGATATTCAATAAGCCCACAGGTTTATTATGGATATTAAGTTGTGCCCAAGAAACAGTGTGAAAATATTCTTCAAATGTACCAAAACCACCTGGTAGTGCGATAAAAGTATCAGAATTTTCAATCATTTGAGTGATTCTTTCATACATAGAAAAAACTTTTAATTCCTCCCCAATCGTAACACCTGTAAAATTTCCTTCAGCTAAAGCTGTAGGAATAATACCCAAAACCTGACTACCTCCAAGATGAGCAGATGTTGAAACAGATCTCATTAACCCAATATTACCTCCCCCATATACTAAGTGAATTTTTCTCTCAGCCAATATCTTTCCAAGATTATTCGCTGCTTTCACAAACACTTCATTTTTTCCAGGACTCGACCCACAAAATACACAAATATTTTTCAATGTTTGTGCAGAAGATCCAGCCATGTTTTTACCTTTTTTTTTTTGTCTGCGAAAATAGAGAGAAAGATGAGAGATTTTATAGGGGTAATATGTTATCATGATAAAACTATGGGTCACAGCTGTAAACAGAATAAATAGTAAAAACAATAATGACACACATGCATATAAATAGTAGTGTGATCGTGGCTCACAATTTTCCTCTGGTTTTACATCCAGAAACGGCTTCAACGCTTTCTATGAGTCGAGGATATGCTTCCCATCAAATTTTCTTATAAATTGGCAAACAGGGTCTTTTTTAGTCGGATTCCCAAGACTATGACGCTCATCTTGGAATTGTTTCCATAAACATAGAAGTTCAATATGCACATGTCCACTAGAATGCATCTCAAGAGTCAATAAGATGTTATCTAAAGACTCCTACTCAGCCCATTCTTAATGAAACCAATTTTATCTTCTCTGTTATCTGAAACACATCCCAAAGATCTGCATCGTTTGTCACAAGTTCATTTTGCACACTTATGACAAACCCCTAAACTTTTGGCCCTTCGTTTTTTCGCATAATTGTTTTTTCCTAATCCAGGAAAATACCGAATAAGCAATGATTGTGGAACTTCTCCTCCTAATCGAACCTTAGCTTCTATTACAAGACGAATATCTTCTGCAATTCCTTTTTGCATTAGCAATCTCAATCTTTCACACCTTCCTGCATAAATTTTTCTTAGAACATTTTCAGAAACAGATTGAAAATATTTACAAATTTTTGAGAGAATTTCATTCATTTTGAAAAGAAAAGAAATGATTTTTTTATTTTTGTATCAGCAATTGTGGGAAAGTGATTTAACCGACTATGAGAGTCACGGAGTACCGTTATCCGCCATTTAACCGGGAAAATAAAAAGATTAAGAAAACTTGAAATAAAAACAAACAAACAAACTTAAATGCAACACCAAAAAAATAAAAAAATTCAAGGATCAATAAGGGAAATAAACTCTTCTTGAAAGATTTAATTTTCTAAAAATAGTTTAAGCCTTTGTCCATTTACTTCAAAAAAATATCACCATTTTTAGGATTTTCAATATCCACATCTCCATATGTATACACATGCTTTACAACATATGGGCATGTCCATCTTGATCGTAATTTTCTTGGGAATATGTGAAGTCGAGAATTATAAAGCAAAACTTTTTTACCAATCTCAAAAGATTTTCTAAGAATTGTTTTATCATGAAATGATTTGATTTTTTCTTTATAAATCCTTGAATTCTCATACGCTTCATTTCTTAGTTCATCAAGTTCATTAGGTTGCAATTTACGCAATTTGTTGGCATCATCCATGCTTGAATTTAAAGTTTTGATCGCCCAATAAGCTTTATGTTCCAATTCCACAGGCAAATGACAATGTTTTCCATAAACCAACCTATAGGGAGACATATTCAATGATGTTTTAAAAGCTGTTCGATATACCCAAAGTGCATCATTAAGTCGCAGAGACCAATCTTTTCTATTTGAGTTTTAACAGTTTTTTTCTAAAATTTGCTTTATCTCCCTATTAGCTAATTCAACTTGTCCATTTGTTTGAGGATGATAAGAAGTAGTTACTTTATGAGTAATACCATATTTTTTCATTGATGAAGCAAATGGTTTATTAACAAAGTGAGTTCTCCCATCACTTATCATGGCTCGAGGAATTCCAAATCTACTAAAAATATTTTCTTTTAAAAATTTGATGACGATTTTATGATCATTTGTTCGACATGGAATTGCCTCTATCCATTTGGAAACATAATCAATTGCAACTAAAATATACAAGTATCCAAACGACGGTGGAAAAGGTCCCATAAAATCTATTCTCCAACAATCAAAGATTTCAATTTCAATAATATGATTCAAAGGCATCATGTTTCTTTTTGAAATCGCACCCAATTTTTGACAATTTTCACAGATCTTGCAGATTTCGTGAGTGTCTTTAAACAAAGTGGGTCAATAAAATCCACACTGCAAGATTTTTGCAGCTGTTTTCTTTGAAGAAAAATGTCTTCCACATGCTTTTGAATGACAAAATTTTATGACACTACTTACCTCATTTTCGGGTATGCAACGTCGAAAAATTTGATCTGGACAATACTTTAACAGATACGGATCATCCCAATAAAAGTTTTTTACCTCATTCAAAAATTTTCTTTTATCTTGGGAACTCCATAGCGGTGGCATTTTTCCTGTCACAAGAAAATGTACTATGTTAGCAAACCAAGGTGTAGTAGTAACTGAAAATAAATGTTCATCAGGAAAATTATCGTTAATTGGTGTCATTTCACAAGATGATCCTGTTACTAGTCTCGATAAATGATCGGTGATCACAATGTCAAATTCTTGGAGAAACAAAATCCATCGTATCAGTCGTGGCTTTGCATCCTGTTTGGTCAACAAATATCTAATAGCAGAATGATCAGTAAACACAATAGTCGTTGATCCAATCAAATAAGAGCGAAATTTATCTAATGCAAATATTACAGCAAGTAGTTCTTTTTCAGTTGTGGAGTAATTCATTCGAGCATTATTTAAAGTTCTACTTGCATAATATATCACATAAGCTTACCGTTTCTTCTTTGACCCAGTACTGCACCGACTGCATAATCACTCGCATCGCACATGATTTCGAATGGTAAAGACCAATCAGGAGGTTTCATGATAGGAGCTGATGTTAAATGTCGAATGATTTTATCAAAAGCATTTGACATTCTTGAGTCCACTCAAATGCAGTGTCTTTTGTTAAGAGGTTACAAATGAGTTTAGAAATTAAACAAAAGTCCTTTATAAACCTCCTATAAAATCCAGCATGTCCCAAAAATGAGCGAATTTCTTTAATGGGAATTTGATAATAACCTAAATATCCATCAAGAAAACAGTAGTATGCATGACCTGCTACTCTTTCTAAAATTTGATCCGAAAATGGTAATGGAAAATGATCTTTTCTAGTGACGTCATTTAATTTCTATAATCAATACACATTCGTCAACTAGATGGGACTCGACTTGTTAATAATTCACCTTTTTAATTTTTTATCACTTTGATGCCAGATTTTTTTGGAACTACTTGTGTTGGGCTTACCCACTTACTATCAGAAATAGGGTAGATAATCCCAACATCAAGTAGTTTGAGAACTTCATTTTTCACAACATCTTTCATGTGTGGATTTAATCTCCTTTGTGGTTGTTGAGATGTTTTTGCATTTTCTTCTAAGTGAATTTTGTGAGTGCAAATTAGTGGATTAATGCCTTTGAGATCTTTTAGTGTCCAACCAATTGCATTTTTATGTCTTTTAAGCATATCAACTAATTTACCTTCTTGATCACTTTCTAGTTTGGAAGAAATTACCACCGGATATGTTTCATCTTCTCCAAGAAATGCATACTTTAATTCTTCTGGCAAGGGTTTTAACTCCAATATTGGTGGTTCGTCTTTGTTTGCATCAAATTCTTTCTCTGATCCTGGTAACGAGTGATACCTGATAAAATCATCAAGATCAATTTCAATATTTTCTTTAACAGTTTCAATTGAACAAATATCTAATTGATCATGAGTACTCTCTTCTTGAATGTTTTCTTCCACAAGAGTTTCAATAATATTTTCATCTTCACTTTCATCTCCTTTGTCATGTGGTTGCTTACAAAGATTAAAAACATTAAGCTCCAAGGTCATGTTACCAAATGACAACTTCATTATTCCATTCCTGCAATTTATAAGAGCATTAGAAGTTGCTAAAAATGGACGACCCAGAATTACAGGAATTGCATTACAAGCTTCGATAGGTTGTGTATCTAAAACTATGAAATCGACATGATATACAAAGTTATCAGCTTGGACCAATACGTCTTCTACCATACCTCTTGGCACTTTAACAGATCTATCGGCAAGTAAAAGTGTTGCCGAAGTAGGTTTTAACTCGCCTAGATTGAGTTCTTGATAAACTGAATATGGAAGTAAATTCACACTAGCTCCAAGATCAAGCAAGGATTTTTTAATCTTTCGTTCTCCAATAATACATGAAATAGTAGGACAACCAGGGTCTTTGTATTTCAAAGTATTATTATTTTGAATGATTGCACTTACTTGTTCGGCTAAAAGTGCTTTCTTTTTCACATTCAATTTTCTTTTCACAGTGCACAAGTCTTTCAAAAATTTGGCATATGATGGTACATGTTTTATTGCATCTAATAAAGGAATATTAACTTTTACTTGTTTAAAAATATCATATGTATCAGAATTCAAATTTGATTTTTTTGTATTTTTATATGCATGATGGAATGGTGGTGACACTGTCTGTTGAACCTCCTCTTCGCACGTTATGGGTTCCACTTCCTCATCCTTTGGAGTTGATTTATCATCATCTTCACAAGGTTCAAGAATGGAGTTTTCCACAACCTTACCACTTCGAAGGGTAATAACAGATTTTACCTGATCCATCGGTTGAGTTCCAGAAGTTCCAGTTTGTGAATGGTGATCCTTGGGATTAGGTAGAGGTTGTAAAGGAAATTTATCTTTTTCATGAACATTAAGTGCAGATGCAAATTTAGCAAGAGAATCTTTCAAATCTGTCATGATTTGAGCAGTTTGAGTATTGATAGGCTCTTGCTTCGCAATGAAAGAATTCAATGTATCTTCCAAATTTCTTTTAGGTGGAGGAACATAAGTTGCATATTTTTTGAAAATTTTGTTGATTTTGGAAATGTGGTTGTGAAAATTGTGCAGCATTATCATTCCTCCAACTAAAATTTGGATGATTTCGCCAACCTGGATTGTAATTTTGAGAAAATTTTCAAAATTTGGCCTTTTTAAATTGTTCAAAACATTGGCTTGTTCATGGAGACATTCTTTAAAAGAGGGCAAAGTGGGACAATCTTTTGTAAAATGATCACTTGTATCACAGATGTGACACGCAATTTCTTGAACAGATTTTAATTTACCATTCTTTTTCAATTCAAGTACCTCAACTTTTCTTGCCAAAGAGGTAAATCTAGCTTGAAGATCATGTTCATCTTTGAGAGTGTACATACCTCCACCAGGTGTAGGAGATTGAATCTTGTTTGATTGTTCGATTGTACCTATAGTGTCCCAATTTTGAGCATTTTCAGCTAATGAATCGAGAAACTCAATTGCCTCGTTTAGATCTTTATCTTCAAATGTTCCATTACACATAAATTCAACCATTTGCCTATCTTTAGGTGTTAAGCCTTCATAAAATTGAGAAACAACTCTCCAAATTCCAAAACCATGATGTGGACAAAGATTAAGCAATTCTTTGTATCTATCCCAACACTGATAAAAAGTTTCTCCTTGTTTTTGAGTGAAAGTGATGATTTGCCTTTTGAAAAAATTTGTTCTATGAGATGGAAAAAACTTTTTCAAAAATTGTTGTTGCAATTCATCCCAAGTTCGAATGGATCCCGATCTAAGATTTTGTAGCCAAGTTTTAGCTTTATCTTTTAAAGAAAAAGGAAAAAGCTTAAGTCGAATGGTGTTCATGTTACAATTTAGATCATTATATATGTTGCACACTTCTTCAAACTCTCGTAAATGCATGTATGGATTTTCAGAATCTAAGCCATGAAAATTGGGTAAAAGTTGGATAATACCAGGCTTAAAATTGATGAGATGCATCAGGGGGAAAAACTAGACATGAAGGTACACTAGTACGTGTAGGATTCATGTGATCTCTAAGTGTTCTTCGTCTATCATGATCATGTTGAGATTGAATTTCATCTTCATTTTCTTGTATGGGTTCTTCGACCATGTTTTGTAAAATAAAGGGTTATTTCGAATGAGTTGACCACTAAGTGTACGTGACCAAATGCTCATGCAAATGCAAATGAAAAAGAATAAAAACACACAAAAGCAATAAAAATTCAAATATAGAAAAATTAAATAGACTTGAAATTAAATTATACTTCCCCGGCAACGGCGCCAAAAACTTGTTGCGACTTTGATTGTTGCACTCCCAAGAGCAGGTTGTCCACAAATAGTATAATTCGGTGAGTTCGAATATCGTATCCACAGGGAAGCTAAGGTAATTACAAGTCCACTACAATGTCTTTTTTTTTAGTTGTTTGAATCTTTAATTGGTAATTTTTAATTGTTCAAATTTTAATTAAGTAGTTGAGATTAAAGGATCCACTCTTGGTATTTTAATGAAGTTAACATTAACGAACATTATTGAAATCCACTTAATAAAATGGTTCCAATATATTAAATAATCATATTTATATTATGTTATATATTATTATCTTATAAGTATATAATATATACCAAAACTTATAAATGTTGTCAAGTATTTATTGTTATATAAATATATTTTTAAACACTAAATCAAGGTTCTCACTTTAAATGGTTGATAAAACCAAACTAACATTTAAATGGAACCAAGAAATTAATATTATGATATATTTATATATAGTAAATCAAGGTTCCCACTTTAAATGGTTGGTAAAACCAAACAAACATTTAAATGGTTCCAAGAATTTAATATTATAATTGTAATACCCGAGCCTGGTGTACGGTACGGTTTAACTTTTTCGTATGTTATTAGAGTTATTGGTTGGGTTTAGTATAGTTTTGGTGATTAAGAGTTGTGATTATGGGTCATAGTATGGTTGGTTATCATTATTTTGTGGCATTGTTGACGTTCATTGATGGTAGTTGTATTATATCAGCGTTGCGGTTCGGTTTTAGTTGCTTTAAAGATTGTTTTTGGCTGTGACATCACCGCACCCGCGGTCCTTGCAGCAGCGCACCCGCGGTCTTGATTTCAGCATTTTGGGTAGAAATGCCGTAGACACACCGCACCCGCGGTGTAGTAGGTACCGCACCCGCGGTAGAGGCACCGCACCCGCAGTAAGGTTGGCACCGCACCCGCGGTCATCATTTTCAGAATTTTGGTTGTGATGCCGTGAGCTTAGCGCACCCGCGGTGGAGGTTAGAGGTCACCCGCGGTCGCGCACAGTAAAAGCGTATTTTCAGGATTTTAAGTGATATAAGGCATGATTTGGTTCACTTTACCCATTTCTTTTCTCCCTCTTCTCGTTTCTTCTCTCAAAGGGTGACCTAGGGTTCCATTTTCTTTCAATTCCTTTCTTTGATTCAAGCTCTTAGTTGGTTTATTGTTGAGAGATCAAGGTTCTTCTTGGTTCTAGGAAGCTAAGGTAAGATTTTGGTATGGTTATTTCTTGGTTTTGGGGTGAGAGATGATATGGGTTTGTTGATTTTGTTGGTTTTATGGATTAATTGACATGGGTTTTTGATTATTGGGTTATTGATGGTGTTATTTATGGGTTATTGTGTAGGATTGCTATCAAAGGATTAGAATCAAGAGATTTCAAGTGTAGTAAGTGGAATTTCATTCCTTGTGCTCACATGATACTATATGTATTGCTTTTCAATGGTTTTCATGTGCTATTCCCTTCAATTGATTCATGTTTATGTATTGATACACTTGTTAAATATATTGGAGGCATTTTATGTCTCAGTTGTAAAAAGGGAATACAAGAGAAAAGAGTTTACAAAGTGTTTGTTTTAATGTCAAAGAGAGAATTCAAATTGATTTATGGATTGATAGATACATAGTCAGAGATTGCATGCAATTAGTTGATCAACGACCATAGGCTTATATCCCTCAGAGTTGTCGATTTATATCGATGGGATATAGGTACAGAGACAGAGATACTATATAGATATCAATCCAATACAGAGAAAAGAGAAATACCATCTTATTGTTATGCTATGCTTTATTATCCACATTTCAGAGTTGATGGTATTTACGTTTTTAAAGCTATGATTTTCAGAGTATGCTATGTCATTGCTATGTAAGAGTTCCACTTGCTGAGTTTTATATTCATTTCAGTTTATTCACGTGATGCAGATCAGAGCGACGGACCAGGACGTTGATTGTGGGCCGGAGTCATATGCATAGAGAGATGGAAGGGAGAAGTTTTTTATTGGCATTTTGGACATGATCATAGGAATGATATTTTATATTTTTGTTATATCATTGGAATGATCATGTATTTATTTTGGTTGTAAATGTTTTATGGAAATGTATTTCTCCCTTCAAGTAAAAAATTTTAAATTCCGTTGTATTTTATTAAAACGGGTCAGAGGTGTCACAATAATATATTCTCATATAATAAATCAAGGCATCCACTTTAAATGGTTGGTAATACCAAACTAACATTTAAATGGTTCCAAGAATTTAGTGTAACATATAGCAACAATAAATCAAAACTCCCACTTATAAGTAGGGTAAAAAATGCTTAAAGAAATAAATATAACATAAACAATTAATAATGATTAAATAATATAAAACATAGATTCTTACCTTTTAGTAACTTTATTATCATGCCAAGAGTTTCACCTTTTCATCTCAACTTTAGAAAGTTAGTTATTCATTATTCAAAGTGTAAAACATTGAATATGTAATTTACATGCTAATTATATTTAAATGAAGAAATAAAGGAAAATTATAGAGAGAAATATTATGAACTCAAAGGTTTATTCATAGAATGAGGGATATCTCAATACATTACAATGCACCCCTATTTATAGCCAAATTTTGGGGAGACAACCACAAATAAAATATTATTTTTTACACAAAAGTCTTTATTGGTGTTCCAAGATATTATATTATATTACACATCATTTTTGAAAATCTTCTTCTCCGAATTTGCTTCTTCACATAAAAAGAAACATGTGGATAATTGAGTTGTCTAGTTGTGGTATGTTTTTCAAACCATTTGACCAAGTAATTTGAGAGATATGTTCAAAATACTAGAGCATAGTAAAACTTCCACTCCTTTGGTAACTTTATTTGTTGCTTAATTTGATCCCAATTGTGAGAGGATTTTTATCTCATGCTTGTCACCAATATTGTAGATATTATCATCAACTTTCTACAGGTACAAGAATCATCTTAAATCTCATTTGCGACGCCAAGGTTATTCTTCTTTTATCGAACCCGTAAAAATAGTAAAAACTTATAATTACACAACAACTTATATTTTATACAATTTATTATAAAACATATAATATTTAAACATTTAATAAAAAAACTATATATTTATATTATAAAACATTTAATTAATGTACAATTTTTATGTTTATCATCTTTCAAATTTTCTTCTTTAAAATGTTTAATTCAACCATTTTTAAGCAGTTGAAAATTCTTCTCAAGCGGTTGGAAATGTGAACCGCTATTAAGTGCGGAAACCGGTTCACAATCTCCAATAAAAAATTTAAACGCGTTAATAGGCTTAGTCAACAATTAGAGAGTGGAAAAACAAGTGCTTGCGATAAGTAAAGTGACACAAGATTTTTATGGATGTTCGAAAAATGAATACTCCTACATCACCCCTTCTTCCTTTTTAGGAAGGTTTCTACTAAAAGACTTTGGCTTTACAAACTTTTTGCAACAGCCCACTCCAATCAGGACTTATCACACTGTCTGTTTTGGAACTCTTAGTGATCACTTTACACTACTGGATATTTAAGAACACTTAGTTCACCAGACACCATAACTAAATCAAATAACCAAAAGGCTACTGATATGAACAATCCATTTGGTTTAAGTAGCATGAAATCGATCCTTAAATGATCGAATGTAATAATGTTCAAAGCGTGCTGAAAGAGCGATGAAGTGTGTAGGCTTTTGATAGCGCTCTGAGATATTTGTGTATGCTAGCAACGAGAGTTTTAGCTGTCAATTAAGAGTTGGTTTTAGCTAGCACACTCCTCCGTTAATATACACGATCTTCTTAACGGTCGGGAAGAACTAAGCAACGTTAACCTGATCCTCTGAACAGATGTGTCGCTGTCGTCTTTATGAGCATTAACTGTTATTCAATAAACGCATTTAATGTTCCTTTTGCTGAGCATAGTTCTGAAGCGCTTTTTTTGAGGAGTTCCTTTTATGGTAACTGTGTTTAGCATCAGAACTTGAAGTCTATACTTGGTCTTCCTCTTCTGGGATAGAGACATAAATGCGGATCATTCTTGGAACTGATGTACATATACGTTGACTTCAAGGCGATGTAATACTTTGAATGTATTAAGCCGGTCAGAGAATGTCTTTGAGCAATAAATGGTTCTCTTTAATGATCCGGTTCTAAGGAGGATCATTTAAGTCCAAGCTTCTCTTATTTCCCAGCGATTCTGAAATAAGCGTTTGAGACTTCTTTGAGCTTTAGCTGGTTAGAAAGATATTTCATCTGTTGAGCTGGGCAGTTGAACTAATATGTGTCACATATATAAACCGCAGTTGTTTTCGTGCTGTCTTGTTTTTGTCATACACCAAAATTCTTGGGAATAATATTTTCTTAACAGCTTATAAGCTCTTCCAACACGGAATGAATCCAAATATCAATGACTATATAAGTTGTGTAAATTTCAATGACTTTTATAACAAAAACATTAGTTAGAAAGTATACTGGATTACAAAAGCAACAAGTCCTAAAATCTTGAAACATGATATTTAGAGTGTATAATGTAATCATAAAATAAATGAAAATTAATATAAAAAATTGTTCGAGTTAAATATTTTTTAGAAAACATTTTCAATTTGTTATTTTATTTTTCAAATTTTTATATGGAAGAATTGAGTGACCAACTAGAGACAAACAGTGTGTTTGGATGCTTAAAATTTTAGATTTGGATTTAAAATTAGAATTGGATTTGAAAATCCATGGATTTAGAATTCCATATTGTGTTTGGTTTGAATTTTAAAAAATATATTTAGAATTCATTTTCTGTTTGAAAAAAACAATATTTGAATTTGAAAATTTAAAATTTTACTAAAATAACTTTAATTATCTTTTACTGAAATCAATATTTAAAACATATTATTCACATTATTAAAAACTGATATATTAAAATTATTTTTTCATATATTTCCCTACGCCGCTTCAATTATATATTTGTGTTATGTAAATTTCATAAAGTCTTATATAATTAATTAACTACTGTTAATGAACACAAAATGAATTGTCAAGATAAAAAAATCAAACATAGCGTCTTAATATTCAAAATTAAATTTTACTAAATAAATTATTTCAAAATTAAATGTTCAACGATATCCTAATTTTATAAATAAAAAAATAAATTAATATTGAATAAAGAATTATTCAATATTCAAGAAAACTATAAGAATAAATTTCAAGAATCAAATATACAAAAAAAATAATAATTTGTTATTAAATCCAACTATGACAACATATAAAAATTGTAAAAGGATAATAATTAAAAAAAATTGTTAAGGATATTTTTTTAGGTTTATTCAAATCTAAATCCTATCAAATCTTACTAGTTTTGATTATCTACACATAATGAAATCCAATCAAATCTTGTTAAGTCCAATTCCATTTTTAAAATCCAATTAACCAAACAGTTAAAGCATAGATTTACAAATTTAAATCCTTCCATGAAACGTCTACTGTTTAAAATGCTACTAGAATTTTTTTTTACAAGCTCAACCCCAAATATTTCATAAATTATGCATGCACTACTGAAAATATCATCTTTTCAAAAATAGATGTAATCCAATGACAGATAAAAATACTGCAATTTAAATATAGACAAATCGTCAAACCCCTACTTACGTTTTAAAATAATGCAAATATGAAACAAGTAAAAATCCTCACAACCATCAACATGTAAAAACATAGCGTATAAAATAATAATGTCCACTCTTATATCAAACCGTGATGTGCGGAAAATATATGATCCTCGGATTCACGTGTGCACATCCAGCCTCGCCTACTCAGACTTCGGCGCCTCCAGCCTCCTCATCAGTATGCTCACCTTCAACATTCACACCTAGTGAGTTTAAAGACTCAACAGACATGTAACTTTAATAGCAAGTCCATCTACATAGCATGCAACAATGAAAAATACCGTAATAAAAATACGTTTCATGATCTTAAAAGCGTAAATGTAAACATATCGTAAAAGCATAACGTGTCAAAACATCTCATCATATCATCATATACTTGCTCATTTTCTTTAGTTGAATCCAGTTCTTTATTTGTGACTTTCGTAACAGCTCTATCGTATCAGCTCTATTCGATGGATCCATCTACATAAAATTGTGGTACCCGACGGCAGGGACATCAACGATAGTATTACCCATCCACTGAGCCTTGGCCTTACAGCTCATCGTATACATATATCTTCAGTCACAACAAACTCCCATTTTTCAAAACCTCATCATTTTCATCACTTATAAAAAAACATGCATATACGTAATTTTTCTTAAAACCAAGCATGCAACGTATTTTTCATAATTTCGTAAAAAGTCATATATATGATAACATAAACATTTAAAAACATGTTAAATTTGTGATCAAGGCACTTCCAGGACTACAACTCGACCCATGTACAAAATGACCATTTTGCTCCTAGAAACCCTAAATGATCATTTTACGCCTGGACCTCAAAATTTCGACCTGAAGCTTACCAAACTCCTTAAAACATCCCAAAACATAGTAATAAGCATTTCTTAGGTGTAAACTCGTGCCTGTTACAAAACTTAAACGATTCGTATTAAAACTTGGTTCGGGGTCCCGGTTTTAATCCGAATCAACCCGAAACCTAACCAAATTTTTCCCAACTAGAACCATGAATTGATCCTACATGTCCAGCGTCTAAACAACTCGTTCCAGCCTATTTATGACCGACGAAACAAGTTCAAATTTTGCTGCAATTTTCTGCACAATACATCTTCAAACCCTAATACACCAAACATATCCATTTTCGACCCTAGGCCCTACCGGCTAGGACCAGCCTTGGACCAACCCTTCCTAGCCCGCATTAGGACCCTCTTGTACTGACCTAACCCAAGTTCACGGCCCCATGTATGCTGCAAATCGCAACCACTCGCCAACCACCCAAAACGCACAACCGTGACACTCCCTTCACTCGTCTCCCTCGTGCGGCCCTAAGGTCAAGACCAAAGATGTTCGAGCCCTTCCACACCATGACTCACACCCACTAGAGTCTAGTCCAAGGCCTAGAGCCACCCTCGCACCATCGGCTTTCCCTCCTATCATCCGATCTACCTGACACCTTCTCAAGCTCGACAACCCGGGACTCCAGAACCTATCACACCTTGATCCTCGACGTGCGCAACCCCTTAAGGTCCTAATTTCTACAGCCCCTTACACCATAATCAAGAGAGCATGATAATGAAACAAAAGGATGCACTTTCATGTCAAATCTTTGCATAAAAACGAAACCTCAAGATAGATCATTAATTTCTCATGCATATACATATATTTGAACATAGTATTGCCATAAAGGAGATTAAAGGATATACGTGCGTGCCTTAAAATTTTTTACGCTTGAAAACTCGAAGATATGCGCGTTGGATTAGCACCGGAGGAGCGGGAAAGACTTTTACTTGAAAGCTTGAGGGATTTTTCGAAGTTGTTGCTAGTTGTTGCTGTAAAAACATGGGGATGGAGGCTGTTGAATGAGGGGAGGGGGCGGTCACTAGAGGGTATTAGGTTTAGGGTTTAATTAATTAGGTTTAAGTCAAAATATAGTACATTAATGAGCCTCTAACTAGAATTAAATGGATTTAAAAGGGTTTTGAGCCCATTTATCATTAAAATAAACCCATCAAGCCCGATTACACTCTCGGAATATATTTCATTTTGATATGCTTTAGAAATTATTGCCCGAACCCTCAAAAAATCCTCCAAATCGTTAAAATTTGTGTACTAGTAAAAGTATAACCCGGCGAGTAAAAATACCCAACCAATTCTCATTTTCAAAAATCATAATTAATAACACCTCATGTTACATAATTAACAACAGTTATTCAATAAAATAATTTTCCTGATTATCTCCGGTCTCCGTTATTCGTTCGAGCGCGAAATGCAACTTAAAACCCTAATGCATGAAATTTAAAATAATCATCTAATAATACCTAACCATGCAATAATCATGCAATAAAATGCATAAAAAACATTAAATACATATTTTAAATAAAATCCTAGATTGTATGTAGTCGAGTTACGTAGTTCGAATTTCTTAGACCTTACAAGTCTCCCCCCTAATATTGAATTTCGTCCTCGAAATTAAAACGTACTGAATATTTACGGGTAGCGACTCCTCATATCGGTCTCCGTCTCCCAAGTAGCCTCCTCCTCAGAATGATTCAGCCACTTGATTTGGACCATGTGGATCACCTTGTTCCGGAGTCTCCTCTCTTGTCTGTCCAATATCTGAGTAGGTCTCTCCTCAAAATATAGGTTCAGTGTCAGCTGAAGTGGCTCATAGTTCAGTACATGCAAAGGATTCTACTTGTACTTCCGCAGCATGGAGACATGGAACACATTATGAACTCTTGTCAGATTCGACGGTAATGCAACTCTGTATGCGAGTGTCCCAACTTTCTCTATGATCTAAAACGGTCCTATGAATCTAGGACTGAGCTTGCCCTTATTCCCAAACCAAATCACACCCTTCATCAGCGCGACCTTCACTGAACACATGATCCTCTTCGGAAAACTACAGATCTCTTCGCCGCTGATCTGCATAACTCTTTTACTGGCTCTAAACAGTCTTCATCATGTCTCGGATCTTGAGCACTAACTCGGCAGTCTAACTTACAATATCTGGTCATATCTTTGCCTTCTCTCCTACCTCGTCCCAATGCACTAGGGACCTGCACTTCATCCCATATAATGCCTCATATGGAGCCACACCGATCGATGCCTGGCAAATATTGTTGTACGTGAACTCCACAAGAGGTAGTTTATACTCCCAACTGCCCTGAAAGTTGATCACACACATTCTGAGCAGATCCTCCAATATCTGAATCACCCTCTCTGACTGTCCATCGGTCTGAGGATGGAAGGTAGTACTGAATAGCAGATTAGTACCCAATGCCTGATGCAGAATATTCCAGAAAGCAGACGTGAATATCGGATCCCTGTCTGACACGATGGACACTAGAATCCCATGCAGTCTGATTATCTCTCTGATACACAGCTCTGCGTACTGAGTCATGGTGAAAATCTTCTTGATCGGTAGAAAATGTTCTGATTTAGTGAGCCGGTCAACTATCACCCAAATGACATTATATCCTTCAGTTGTCCTCGGAAGTCCCGTCACAAAGTCCATAGTAATATTCTCCAAGTTCCACTTGGGAATAGGGAATGGTATGAGCTTCCCTGCAGGTGTCTGATGCTCTGCCTTGACCTGCTGACATGTCAAACACTCGGACACGAAATTCAGAATATCCCGCATCATGCCCAGCCACTAATAAAGAGACTGAAGATCCTTATACATCTTCGTACTCCCTGTATGGATGGAGTACGGGGTGTTGTGGGCCTCAGTAAAGATATCTGCTCTCAGGAGATCACTGCTAGGAACCCATAGTTGGTCCCTATATCTGACTATGCCATCCACAACTGCATACAACCTCTGGCCCTTAGCTTAATCCCTCTATCTCTACTTCTGTGACTGCTCGTCAGAATTCTGCCCTACCCGAATTCTGCCTCTCAGTGTCGACTGCACTGTCAGGGTAGAATGACTAGGGGTGCTTCCCCTAGCATAAACTGCAAGCTCAAACCGCTTAATCTTTTCTTGCAATGGTTTTTGTACTGACAACTGAGTGATCACTGCAGTCTTCCTACTAAGGGCATATGCAACTACATTAGCTTTACCCGGATAGTAGCTAATGTCGTAGTCATAATCCTTTACTAGTTCTAGCCACCTCCGTTGTCTCATGTTCAGCTCTTTCTATGTGAAGAAGTACTTCAGGCACTTGTGGTCAGTTAAAATCATGTACTTCTCCCCATACAGATAATGTCTCCAAATCTTCAAGGCGAATACCACTGTCGCTAGCTCGAGGTCATGAGTCGGATAATTATGCTCATGGATCTTCAACTGTCTGGACATATAAGATATAACTCTGTCATGCTGCATCAACACTGCGCCCAACCCGAGCTTCGAAGCATCTGTATATACCACAAACTCTCCTTGCCCTGATGGCATAGCTAGAACTGGTGTAGTGGTCAATGCCTGCTTCAACCTATCAAAACTCACCTGGCAGTCATGTAGTGACCCGTTCCAGAATCACCTACTAATCAGAACTTAAGCATGCAAAATTAACATTTAAAACTGAATCAGGTAATATAGCGGAAAAACAGTAATACAACCCAATCGAATCTGTAAGTACAAAATACTTAAACAACCAGATCGAACTAAATACCAAGAACGAATACCAATAACTACAAGTCAACCTCTGCCAGCTCCCTGTCCACTCCCTCCTGGACCGTCCAACCTGAGACCTGCCCTATCGAATAGGGTGTCCAAAACAGAGATAAACCGAGGACGTGAGCATAAAACGCTCAGCACCGAAAGCATGAGTATACAAGACTATGACATGCATGTATGCAAAATGTACTGGATACCAGGATCTGGGTATAACGAAATACTGCTCAGGTAAATGACGTCAAGGTATGTAGCACTCTGCGCCGTCGCACCAGGAGGTGGCTCCCATACCAAAATAAACCTGTGGATATACCGGTGACCTGACCACCGTCGGCCAACGGGGTCCAACCATCCACAACAAACGAGGGCTGAGCACCCTCTCAACAGGCTATCTCAAAGATAATCAGGCTCAACATGATTATGCAAATGCCGCATAATAAACCATGCATCATATGACAGATAATAATGCAACATATAAACATGCAACACATAGCAAAGTATACTCAATCCTGCTATCTCGGATAGTACTTTCGTACCTCAAACCAGTAGATCCTAGCAATCAGCCCTAGAATCAAGCCTGCGTCCGTAGTCAGCCCACTGATGCCGCTAGCTCCCAACTAGAGCACAACTCCGCTACAAAACCAGTAGCTCCCCGCTAGTGCCTAAACCTCGGGAAAAGACTAGAAACCCATCAGAAACGACTAAAACGCTCTGGAACACTCGGAATTGGCGAGTAACAAATGAAGCCTCGTGCCTCTATTTATAGACAACGATCGGTAGATCCGACCCACTTCGGACGATCCGATCCGGCACACTTCGGACGATCCGAACCCTGATCGGACGATCCGAATCCTGCATGTCTTCCACGTGTCCAGCCACCTGTCTTCGGACGATCCGAACCCTGATCGGACGATCCGAACCTTGCATGTCTTCCACGTGTCCAGCCACCTGTCTTCGGACGATCCGAACCCTGATCGGTCCTTCCGATCCCACCGAAAAAATATTTAATCCAATAATTAACTCAAATTAGGCATCGGGATACTACATTCTCCCCCCCCCCCCCCTAAAAAGGATTTCGTCCGCGAAATCGAGTCTGAAAAATGACAATTTTGAACAACAATACATTCAACTTAAGAATGAATTACAACTGAAAGTACAACTGAAATTACAATCATAACTGAAAATACTACAACTAGAACAACTCTGGATGCTCTGACCGCATGCGACTCTCTAGTTCCCAAGTAGCTTCTTCAGTACCTCGGCGCTGCCACTGCACTAAGACAAGAGGAATAGTCTTATTCCGCAGTACCTTATCCTTCCGGTCTAAGATCGAAACCGGTCTTTCCACAAAAGACAAATCCGGATTCAGCTGAACTTCTGTCGGATGCAAAACATGAGACTCATCCGCTACGTATCGTCTCAACAAAGACACATGAAACACATTGTGAACACTAGACAGATACGGTGGCAAAGCTAATCTGAAGGCCAAATCTCCCACACATTCTAAGATCTCAAAAGGACCAATGAATCTCGGAGATAGCTTACCCTTGAGTCCAAATCTCAGAATCCTCCGAAAAGGTGATACCTTGAGAAACACTTTCTCGCCTGCATCAAAATGAAGAGGTCTGCGCTTGGTGTTCGCATAACTCGCTTGTCGATCCTGAGCAGTCTTAATCCGTTGTTTGATCACAAGAACTTTGTCCATGGCCTGCTGAATCAATTCTGGACCCTCGACCTGTCGTTCTCCGACTTCCTCCCAGAACAGAGGAGTACGACAACGTCGACCATACAATGCTTCAAACGGAGACATACCAATACTCCTATGAAAACTGTTGTTGTATGCAAACTCTATCAGTGGCAGATGATCCTGCCAAGCTAGCCCGAAATCCATCACACAAGATCTCAACATATCCTCAAGAGTACGAATAGTCCTCTCTGACTGACCGTCAGTCTCTGGGTGATATGCAGTACTCAAACTCAAGGTAGTGCCCAAGGCTTGCTGAAAGCTGCCCCAAAATTTAGATGTAAATCGAGGATCTCTGTCACTAACGATACTCACGGGCACACCATGAAACCGTACAATCTCTTGAATGTACAACAGTGCCATCCGATCGAAAGTGAAATCTCTGTTATACGGAAGAAAATGGGCAGACTTAGTAAGCCGATCCACTACCACCCAGATAGCATCTCTATTCCCCACAGACATAGGCAAGTGAGTCACAAAGTCCATCGTGATATGCTCCCACTTCCACTCCGGAATAGGAAGATTCTGCAACAAACCTCTAGGTCGTCGATACTCAGCCTTCACCTGCTGACAGACTAGGCACTTGGAGACATACTGATAAACATTACGTTTCATACCTTTCCACCAAAATCGAGTCCTCAAATCCTTATACATCTTGTTGCTCCCCGGATGAACACTCAACTTGCTACGATGAGCCTGGGATAAAATCTCCTCCCTCAAAGTGTCATCTTCCGGTATAACAACACGACCAGATAAGCACAAAAGACCCTTGGACTGATAGTGGAATCCAGAAGTATTATCTCCATCAGCCAACCGAGCTAATCTCTGAATCTTAGAATCAGACATCTGAGCATCTCTAATCCGAGAATACAAAACTGGCTCAGACAAAATAGTAGCTACACGGATACTCTCCGTTCCCTTCCGATGTTTACAATTGAATCCCATCGAACAGAAATCCTGAATAATCTCAGATACAGCACAAGTCTGAAGAGCAGACAATCTCACCTTGCGACTAAGAGCATCGGCCGTGAGATTCGCAGATCCTGGATGATACTTGATCTCACAATCATAATCCTTGAGTAGATCCATCCAACGACGCTGACGCATGTTCAACTCAGCCTGAGTGAACAGATACTTCAAACTCTTATGATCAGTGAAAATCTCAAATCGCTCACCATACAGATAATGGCGCCAGATTTTCAAAGCAAAAACGATCGCTGCTAATTCCAGGTCATGAACAGGATAGTTTTCCTCATGAGGCTTCAACTGTCTCGACGCATAAGCAATCACATGCTCATTCTGCATCAGAACACACCCTAGTCCCTGTAAAGAGGCTTCGGTGTAAACACTGAAACCACCAGATCCAGACGGTAAAGCCAAAATAGGCGCAGATGTCAAACGTCTGCGAAGTTCCAAGAAACTCTCTTCGCACTCTGATGTCCACTCAAATGAAACATCTTTCCGAGTGAGCTGAGTGAGTGGCTTAGCAACCTGAGAGAAGTTGACAATGAAACGGCGATAATACCCAGCCAATCCCAGAAAACTGCGGATCTCGGCTACTGTCGTCGGACGCGACCAGTTCAATACCGCTTCCACCTTGCTCGGGTCAACTGAAACTCCCTTGCTAGAAATGACATGACCAAGGAATACAACCCTGTCAATCCAAAACTCACATTTACTCAACTTCGCATAAAGCTGATTCTCGCGAAGTGTCTGTAAAATAGTCCTTAAGTGTTGTACGTGTTCTTGCTGATCATGCGAATAGATTAAGATATCATCTATAAACACCACAACAAACTTATCCAAGAATTCCCGAAAAACCCGATTCATCAGATCCATAAAAACTGCTGGTTCATTCGTCACCCCAAAAGGCATAACCAGAAACTCATAATGCCCATACCGGGTCCTGAATGCAGTCTTCGATATATATCCCTGATGAACTCGAAGCTGATGATAACCAGACCTTAAATCAATCTTGGAATACACAGAGGTACCTTGCAGTTGATCAAATAAATCATCAATCCGTGGCAACGGATACTTATTCTTTATCGTAGCACGATTCAACTGCCGATAATCTATGCAGAGCCGCATAGAACCATCCTTCTTTTTGACAAAAAGAACTGGTGCTCCCCACGGGGACACACTGGGTCGAATATACCCCTTGTCAAGAAGATCCTGCAACTGCTGTTTCAATTCTTGCATCTCTGATGGAGCTAAACGATAAGGAGCTTTAGAGATTGGTGTCGTGCCTGGCACTAAATCAATGCCGAAATCCACTTCCCGAACGGGAGGAAAACCAGGAATCTCCTCGGGAAAAAACATCCGGAAAATCGCAAACCACTGGAATGTCGCTGATACCGACACTATCTGCGGACGAATCAATAGCATAGATAAGGTAGCCTTCCCCGCCCGACTCTAAAGCACGACAGGCTTTCAGAGCAGAAACCACAGGCATCGGGGGTCGCGCTCCCTCTCCATAGAAAAACCAACTGTCGCCCTCAACTGGACGAAAATGCACAAACTTCTGATAACAGTCCACAGTAGCTCTAAACACAGTCAGCACATCTATTCCCAGAATGCAATCAAAATCCTCCATCGCAAGAATCATCAAATTAGCAGTTAAAACATTACCCTCAAACTCTAGAGGACAACCCAAAACTAGACGTTTAGCTAGCACCGAATGACCCATCGGTGTGGAAACAGATACCACAACGTCCAAAGAAGTGAAAGGTAATGCATGACGCTTAGCAAATCTCGCAGATATGAATGAATGTGATGCACCAGTATCAATGAGAACGTAAGCAGGTAATCCACATAATAAAAAAACACCTGCGATAACTCTGTCGTTCTCCTCAGCAGCCTGATCCTGGTTAAGAGCAAAGACCTGCCCTTGAGTACGCGGTCGGAGGTTAGAACCCTGAGTAGACTGTCCCTGCTGTGGCCTCTGATGAACTGAAGCCTGAGAACCAAATCCTGATCCTCCGCCCGTCTGTGGACAGTCTCTCTTCATATGGCCCATCTCACCGCATTTGTAACAAGCACCCGCAACTTTGCGACAACGCTCCGTCGGATGATCCTTCCCGCAATGCTGACACGGGCCCTTCTTCTTCCCAAAATGGTGAACTCCTCCAGATCCAGAGGAAGAAGAAGTAGATCCAGCCTTCTTGAATGCTTGGGCGCGGGGACCCAAAGAACTAGTAGGACGAGCAGACTGCATGGCTCGACCTCTCAGCAAACTGCCCTCAGCCTGGCGACAACGGTTCACAAGGCCCTCATACGATGTCGGATCATCGCAGACAACAACCCGATCAAAAATCTCCTGATTGAGGCCCTGGAGAAAATGGTTATACTTGGCCCTAGCATTGTCACTGACATGTGGAACATACGGAAGCAACTCAAAGAACTTCTGCTGATACTCATCAACAGACAAACTTCCCTGCTTCAGATTGATCAACTCAATCGCCTTGGTCTGCAGAAGGGCTGGCGGAAAGTAAAGCAGCATGAAAGCGGCTCGGAAATAGGCCCAAAGAACTCGACTCTGTCGCTGAACTATCGGTGCAGAGGTAGACCTCCACCACTTGCGCGCACCACCCTCCAGCAAGAAATCAAGGGTATCAATCTGCTGTTCCGCCGAGCACTGAAAAGTCTTGAAGCAGCTCTCCATCCTCTCAAGCCAGTTCTCCGCAACATCCAGAGTCTCACCGCCCGAAAGAGGTTTTGGCCCCATCTGCAAGAACCGATGCATACTAAAACTCCGAGGCTCATCACGACGGTGTTGACGACGTTCTCGATGCTCTCGACGACGCTCCCGATCGTCGCGGTCTCCCCAGCGTCCAATGCTGCCATGACTACTAGCATCGTCGTCAAAACCAGACATCTCTTAGCTACAAAAGTTACCAGAGATTAAACCCAAAAGAACAGTTCTAATCCCAAAATCTTAATGCATGCTCTGATACCATAAATGTAGTGACCCGTTCCAGAATCACCTACTAATCAGAACTTAAGCATGCAAAATTAACATTTAAAACTGAATCAGGTAATATAGCGGAAAAACAGTAATACAACCCAATCGAATCTGTAAGTACAAAATACTTAAACAACCAGATCGAACTAAATACCAAGAACGAATACCAATAACTACAAGTCAACCTCTGCCAGCTCCCTGTCCACTCCCTCCTGGACCGTCCAACCTGAGACCTGCCCCATCGAATAGGGTGTCCAAAACAGAGATAAACCGAGGACGTGAGCATAAAACGCTCAGCACCGAAAGCATGAGTATACAAGACTATGACATGCATGTATGCAAAATGTACTGGATACCAGGATCTGGGTATAACGAAATACTGCTCAGGTAAATGACGTCAAGGTATGTAGCACTCTGCGCCGTCGCACCAGGAGGTGGTTCCCATACCAAAATAAACCTGTGGATATACCGGTGACCTGACCACCGTCGGCCAACGGGGTCCAACCATCCACAACAAACGAGGGCTGAGCACCCTCTCAACAGGCTATCTCAAAGATAATCAGGCTCAACATGATTATGCAAATGCCGCATAATAAACCATGCATCATATGACAGATAATAATGCAACATATAAACATGCAACACATAGCAAAGTATACTCAATCCTGCTATCTCGGATAGTACTTTCGTACCTCAAACCAGTAGATCCTAGCAATCAGCCCTAGAATCAAGCCTGCGTCCGTAGTCAGCCCACTGATGCCGCTAGCTCCCAACTAGAGCACAACTCCGCTACAAAACCAGTAGCTCCCCGCTAGTGCCTAAACCTCGGGAAAAGACTAGAAAACCATCAGAAACGACTAAAACGCTCTGGAACACTCGGAATTGGCGAGTAACAAATGAAGCCTCGCGCCTCTATTTATAGACAACGATCGGTAGATCCGACCCACTTCGGACGATCCGATCCGGCACACTTCGGACGATCCGAACCCTGATCGGACGATCCGAATCCTGCATGTCTTCCACGTGTCCAGCCACCTGTCTTCGGACGATCCGAACCCTGATCGTTCCTTCCGATCCCACCGAAAAAATATTTAATCCAATAATTAACTCAAATTAGGCATCGGGATACTACAAGTAGATCAAGATGTCGTCAATGAAAACTATGATGAACTCATCCAAATATGGCTGGAACACGCGATTCATGATATCCATGAAGATTGCTGGCATGTTAGTCAGACCGAAGGGCATCACTAAAAAACCATAGTGCCCATAACGCGTCCTGAATGTCGTCTTATGCACGTCAGACTCTCTTACTTTCAGTTGATGGTATCCAGATCGGAGATCTATCTTCTAGAATACTGATGCTCCCTGAAGCTAATCAAATAAATCATCGAATACTTGTTCTTGATTGTGACACTGTTCAGCTCCATGTAGTCAATGCAAAGCTGCATGCTGCCATCCTTCTTCTAAACAAACAATATTGGTACGTCCCATGGAGAAACGTTAGGGCGAATGAAACCATTATCTAGCAAGTCTTGTATCTAACCCTTCAGTTCTTTCTTCTCTGTAGGTGCTAGACGATAGGGTGTCTTAGAAATCGACATTGTACCTGGCATGAGCTCGACAAAAAAATCCACCTCTATGTCTGGTGGAATGCCTGGAACATCGTTAGGGAAAACATTGGGGAAGCTTCCGGCTACTTCGAACTCCTCTAGCATCTGACTGATGGCTCTGATACTGTCACAATGCTGGTAAAAAACTCTTGGCAGCCTCTCCTCATGAGCTTTCTCGCACAGATGCAAGAAATTATGTGCGGCATCTGCTGATATCTGGTTGCCTCAAATATAAACGGATTATTGTTGGTCGGTCGGACAGATACTGACCTCTTTCGAAAATCTATGACAGCTACGTAGAAGTAAGCCAGTCCAGACCCAGAATAATATCAAACTCCAGCAACGGTAGCACAATCAAGCCTGCCTGCACCGCAATTTTCTGTAACTGAAGCTCCAATTTATTCACTATCTAAGAGGTAAACATTTGATCCCCGGATGGAATGGATACTCTGAATCCCGAATTTTATATAGCCTCCAGTATGATTCCTATTCGCTTAACGAAATATTTGGATATAAACGAATGCATAGCTCCGGAATCTAGCAATGCATGCGTGGCTACACCTGAAATATATATCCTTTCTGCAACAAAGCATACCATCAAATTTGTTCGCGTTGAATCTTAAGAAATTTCTACCATAAATTATGTAGTGACCCGTTCCAGAATCACCTACTAATCAAAAAACTAAGCATGCAATTAACTTAATTAATACTAATCAGAGATAACAGCGGAAATATGGCTAACGACAATAGTTATACAACCCAATCGAAATCAGAACAACTCAAAATATATTCGGTACAACCATATCGAATAGAATAGTACTGAAAACTAAACCAACCAGCTACTCACTGTCCTCCTCCTGCTTTTCCTGAGCCATCCAACCTGAGGCCTGCCCCGTGGGAATGGGGTGTCCAAGATAAACAAAACCGAGGACGTGAGCGATAAGAACGCCCAGTACAAAAGCATGAGTATACAAGCCTATATGAAATGCACATGCTATGATATGATACCAGGGTAGTCAAGAAACAGGAGTAACAAAGGATCTCAAAATGCTCAGTCTAGAGGCGCCAAGTGGATAGTGCCGCGCGGTACTCCTCTGGGTCACTGCATCCACTACAAGAACGGACGTGGACCTAAAATGTCCCGGATCACCGAAGCCCTTCGGACCCGTCGGCCACTGTGTACTCTCGGTGTCCATGCGTCCACAAGACAAGACAGGGCTGAGCGGCCCCACAAGATATAGCTTATCTCGAAAGAGATACAGCTCAACAGTAAAGGCTATCTCGAAGGAGATACGGCTCAACATGAAATGCAACATGCATCATAAAACGTGACATAATAGCATGCATCATATGACATATATCAATGCACCACATAATCATGCAACACATATAAGGATGTATACTCGACCAGGATATCTCGGATAGTACTTTCGTACCTCTATCACAGCAAGCCTAGCCTTACGCAACACCGCTAATCAGGTCTAGAACAAGCCTACGCATCAAAAGCATACCCAATGAACAATACTACCATGCTCGACTAGCAAAACCAGTACTACCAAAGGTTTAGGGTTTACCTTCGTCCGTCGACAGCCCTTTGATGTCGATTGCCTCGTAACTCAGGCGTCGCTACGCTACCAATCCTGGCAGCTCTTGGCTATCGCTCGACCGACAACTAACCCTAGAAACTTTCCAAACTTCTCAAATATGAGACACAACTCAAGAATTTGCAATGCAAAATGAGGAAATCCGAGCACTATTTATAGGCTATGTTCGGATCCACCGAACCCACTTCGGAACGTCCGAACTCCTACGTGTCCATCGGCTCTTGACACCTCATGATCGGATCCACCGAACCTACACTTCGGATCATCCGAACTTGCATGTAAACTGACGTGTCGATCAACTCTTGACACCTCATGATCGGATCCACCGAACCCACTTCGGATCGTCCGAACTCTTCGGTGCTACCGAACCATCTTCGGTCCGTCCGATCATGACCACGGTCAAAATTACACATTAAACCTTCTTAATCACCATTAATCCGTTAAATACCCAATTTGGAATTCGGGCTACTACAAATTATCCCAAGTCCTCGAAAATTACTTATTTATTTCTATCACCCCATAAGAAAATTTCAAAATTTTACATCCAAAAATTCAGAAATTGCAATTTGGCCCTCAAAATTTCGAATTCTTTACAATTTGACCCTACAATTTTTTGGCAATTGCATTTTTGTCCCACAAAATTTTTCGAATTTTTGCCCCATTAAATCTTAAAATTCTCGAAAATTAATAAAGTGATCCCTATAATTCCAAAATTCGAAACATCCCTTAAAAATTTTGATTTTTTCACTTAGGTCCTCACATTATTGGTTATTACAATTAGGTCTTTAAAATTCTCAATTCATGCAATTCGAATACTTAAGTCCAATTAGGTATAGCATGCATCCTAATTTATTATAGGTTCTCAATCCAAAAAATATGCACACAATAATCATATCACCTAATGCAATCGAGGCAGTAAATACATAAAACTTAAGCATAAAAGTTACCGGTGATCAAAGTAGAGTCGGGCTCATCCTCTTCCTCCTCGGCATGCATCACATATGCTCTATCAGTATTGAGGCCCTTGTTCTTAGGGAAATCTGCCGTCTTGTGACCCTCCTGGTCGCATAGAAAACATTTGTAGGTTCCCCATAAACATTTGCCGAGGTGGAACTGGTTGCACTTCTTGCATGGCTGTCCCTCTGCCGGCTTTGAAGACCCTGGTACCTATGGTGGTCTCTGCTGACCCGGCCTCTTAATCTATCCATGGGGCTTCTGTTGCCCCAGATGTCTCGGTGACCCCGTAAACTGTTTCTTCTCTGGCTGGGAGCTGGACTGGGCCTGGGAAATTTTACTATGCAACTCAAAGTCAATGTCCCTCTGGACCTGCTCTGCTTGAAAAGCACAGGGGGTGGCCGTAGTGCCCAAATTTAGTACACATATAACCCATGCATTTATTTAATTATTAAAGTATTTATTTAATTTCAAAATGAATCTTAGTGGTGCATGATTTATTTAAATAGATTATTTTAAATAATTATGTTTATGTGATGCACGTTAAAATGTGTTTTGAGTTTCATGTTTCAGGAGATTATTCGAGGCGGGATCGAGGAATAGAGACTGGTGACGAGTTTGGCAATTTTTAATTGCGGTATTTTATTTTAAGTTGAGGTTGGGTCATGTTAAATAATTTGTTAAGTTTCAGCATCTTTAAATCTTAACTTATTTATTAGGTGACTTTAAAACTTTTAAAGATTTAGTGCTTGTACTCTTTATTTTAATTAGGGGATTTTTATTTAAAGATTAGTAGGGGTTAGAAATTTAATTAATTTTTAATAGAATTAGTATTTTAATTAGCAAGGTAATTAGTTAATTAAGCCATTTTTACTCCCTAAGTTTCCCCTAACACACACACCCCCCCACTAACACACACACCCACACATTTCTCTTATTTCCATTTCATCATTTTAAAAGAAATTTTAGGGTTCTTGGCAAAAGAGCAGCAGCCGCCCCTCCCCTAAATCTTTTTAGCAGATTTTTTGTTTATTTTATTGCAAGAAAACCGTTCCACAAGCGTCCCGGATCAACCTCGCATCTTTCCCCGCTTCGGTATCGTCGGTTCGGTAAATTTTAATATCAAAAGTCACGTATATTCTATTTTTCCTGCATCGACCATGTCATAGTATGTGTTGCATTGTTTTTATGCGTAAAAATACATGTGTGAAATGTAAAGTTTGAGCAGTAATTGTTTAGATCGCATTTTGAACGTTTCTGGATCTGAAAAGCTTGTTTTTACTGGTCTTTAAAAACTGAAAATTTTTGGTCGCGATTTTGAGAAAACTTTCAACATGAAAATCGTAGAACGTTTTGATACCTTCGATTTGATATAAAATTTGAAGTATTTGGATAAAAATGGAGTGAGTTATGATTGTTTTCGTGGGACTGATCAAACTACGACTTTTATGAAAATGTGTTCTTGACATGTTCTTGAAGTTATTTGTTGCAGGATTCGTTGGGCATTGCCAGGCTTGTGTACTGCATTTAGATATGTTATGGGATGTATTTAGTGTTATTTGGTGGTTCGTTTGGGTCGGGATTGGCTTGGGATGTAATAGAAGTCGTAGGAAGCGAAACGATACCGAATTACGGGTTATTGTTGTATTGGAGTTACTTGTCGATGCTTGGGGATGTTTGGAGTGTTTGTACGGGTTTGAATCAATGTAATAGCATCCTAGGATGAGTCTCGAGGTGTTGGTTCATGGTCCTTCGGCTTGGATTGAAAGGGTGAATGATTAAGTTAGTGAATTTTCGTGAATTTTCAAATACAGAGGGTACCCTGACCCTGGCACGTAGAAATTACAGTGCCTACCCGGACGGGTCTGTGTACCCCCTCTTTTAAAAAAATTTTTTTGCAGGATTTGCTTCGGGGTTCTATATCATGGTTTAGTACGATGGTTAAAATTTATTAATGTAAAAATATAGGATTTGTTTTGGGGTTCTATATCATGTCTTAGTACGATTATTAAACGAGGTCAAGTCCCGAGTGATCTTGAATGTCTTAAGCTATTTATGTACTTCGGTGGCGAGCACGAGTTACCTATGTATAAGTTATGCAAGATAAGTGTTTGAACTTATAGTAGTATATGCAGTAGTGGCCCCAAGCGAGATCCAACGAATCGCTCAACGCCAAGTAAGTATGTTAACGTGAAAAAGAAAATACTTTTTAAGTTTTTGAGGTATTCTAAATGTCTTGTGACCAAATTTATGTATGGGATTGGAAAGCGGTAAAGCATGACTAGGGATCAATCCGCCCCGTTAAATCATGAACGGGTTTAGATTAGGATTGGAAAGCGTTAAAGCATGAACGCGGACCAATCCACCCGTTAAAGCATGAATGGGGATCTAATGTATGTCGCAGTGGATTCTTCCCTGTCAGCCCAGTAGTGTGGTTTAGTCTGATCAGTCGATTTATGTTATGGGTCACTTTCTTTGAAACATGCCTCTACAAAAAATTATGAAGTTCATGTATGTTCAAGTATGTACAAGTATGCAAGCATGTTTATGAAAAGTTTGAAAAGGGATCGGTTACGGTGACCGGAAGCGCAACGGAAGTTTAAAAAATCAAATTTTTACAAGGAATTTTCGGCCACCGTAAGATATTGTGTAGCAAATACAACAAACACCAAATAATGTCATACATAGTGTGTTTGAGAGATATACCTATCAATCACAAGGATTGATGTATGGCTCCAACTAAGGTGTAAACACCTTAGCTCTTCAATGGTAGAAACTATCTTCAAGCTTCCTTTGAGCACTCATTGCTCAACTATTAAGCCCACCACCAACTAGGCAGATCCCCTCTTAATTTGCACTAGAAAACTAAGAGGATTTTTCAATGAGAAATATATTTCTTTCCTCAACCCTTGAAGAAGAAGAATGAGAGAAATTTTGGAGAGAATTACTTGGATATTTCGGCCATGTCATGTTAGAATGGGGGGAAGGGAGACTTGTCTTGGTCTTGCAAAAAATAGAGACAAAAGTAACATGACAAGCCTTGATATTTGAAAAAGTTGTCTCCAACCCTTCACCTCCCATGCATGCATATATTATATGGTTTTTAACAAATTAAAAACATGGACTAAATTTAATTATCTCAAACATATTTGAGACTAATTAAACATTACTTGAATTTACTCAAGTCCCACTAGTTAAATAATTAATTTAAATTGAGCTCAACAAGACTCAATATGATTTAATTAATTCAACACTTGAATTAATTTAATTATTTGGACTCTACTAGGTCCACTAGTGTTTAATTAATTCAACACTTGAATTAATTTAATTTAGTCCTTAATAATGTTTATGAAAATCACAATTTTCAAATACATTATTCACTTGGCCAACTTTTAATTTAGGAACACTTCCATAAATTAAAATTTACATTTCTCTAATAGAAGTCATACTTCTATTTTTCTTTATGATTATAAACTCATTTATAAGCCGTTCAACACATTGAACTATTTTCTCCTTTATAGAAGTCATACTTCTAATTTTCCTTACGCTTATAAACTCCTTTATAAGCCGTTCAACACATTGAACTATTTTTACTTCTCAACGGGATCTAGAAATCTAGTACTTTTGTGGCCCTCAATGGTTCACTGATACAACTAGCCGTGGGTTCACATCTCCATGTGATTCGGACTAAGCACGTCCTTATATGAGCATACCCCAATTGCTCCATTCTTACTTATCAACTCCTTGATGACAAGAACGTCAGAGCTCAAGTCTGATAGTACCCAACCAATCATGTTAAACGCCTAGCAGCATCGCTTACATGATTCCCTAGGTATCAAATGATAGTGCCTGCAAGAACCATTCAATTATGGTTAGCGTACAGTACGGTCCCTTCAACTCATATATCCCGACCGATTCGACAACCATTGGTTTATCGAGAGTTGTCAATGAATCGATACTATGTGTCATGTCGTAGTTGCATCGATGGTGTAATCTATGAAACCCCTTTCATAATTACCACCATAATCTGATCAGAGATTTCAACCTACATACACATGATAACACATAGGATATCCATACCCGAAGGTAAGCGGTCAATCCCCGACTACAATGCATCGACTCCTATATGTTTCGACATAACAACCAACCTTGCCACCTGATGACCCCATGAGAGTCGGTAAACAACTCAAAGTGCAATGCTAGCATATAAAGCCTAAATATTGTCCCGGGTCATAAGAACTAATGGTATACAACCATAAACGAGGATGTTTCCACTCGATAAATGAGAACCACTTGGAAAGTCCTTTATGGAGGGTTGTTCAGTGCAGTCTACAAGGAGCACCTATCTGCATGCTCGGACATCACAATGTCCCCTACCAATGAAACATGGTACTCACATCGCAGATACTAGTCTCGAACTCTAGCAGCCTATATCCTTCTTAGCGGCGGCTGAATCGACTAGGAACTGTTTAGATATACAGTATTCCAAATATGAGTTTCATTATACTCATCATATGAGCATCTCATATTCTTTCTACTATTTGTATATTCAAGGGCTTTATCTATGCAACTACCATGGGCATAGAGATAAAGATTTGCCAAAACAATAATTTCAAATATTATTAAAATAAAGATTGCTTATACATAGAGTTTCATTGTGAACACTCGGCCAACACTTGGCTCGACGGGCACCTACTCTAACAATCTCCCACTTGCACTAGAGCCAACTACCCATATGCTTCAAACCCATTGATTCACTATGCATCTCGAATAATGGTCCAGGTAAAGGCTTAGCTAGTGGATCAGCAACATTATCTGCGGAGCCGACTATGTCAAAAGACACTTCTTCCTTTTTCCACAATCTCTCCGAGGATGTGGTACTTTCTCAATACGTGTTTGGATTTCTAATGAGACCTTGGCTCCTTTGCTTGAGCTAAAGCTCCCGTGTTGTCACACAACACCGGGAGAGGAGCAACTCCATTAGGAATGACAGTCCAACTCTTAGACAAAATTCCTTATCCAAACAGCCTCCCTTGCTGCATCTTATGCAGCAATGTATTCGGCCCTCTGTGCTGGAATCCGCAGTATTGTCTTGCTTGGAACTCGTCCAAGAGACAGCAGCACCATTGAGCATGAATACAAACCCAGAGGTTGACTTCGAGTCATCGATATCACTTTGGAAGCGAGAGTCGGTATAGCCTTCCAATTTCAGTTCTCCACCCCATAGACCAAGAACAATTTATTGGTCCTTCTCAACTACTTGAGGATGTCTTTCACAGCTTTCCAATGTGGAAGACCAGGGTTCGATTGATATCTACTCACTACACTTAGTGCGAAAGCCACGTCAGGAAGTGTAGATATCATCCTATATATGATGCTACCAATCGTAGATGCATAAGGAATGCTTGTCATCGCCGCTATCTCTGCATCAGTCTTGGGAGACAGACTTGGATAGGGACACGCCATGACACATTGGTAGATGTCCTCTCTTGGACTTATCCATCGAGAACCGCTTCACGATGATATCAAAGTATGTAGACTGGGTGAGACCAAGCAATCTTCTTGATCTATCTCTATAGATCTGTATTCCCAATACAAACGATGCTTCACCCAAGTCCTATATCGAGAACTCACTTGCTAACCATATTTTAGTTGATTGCAACATTCCTACATCATTCCCAATGATTAGAATGTCATCAATATAAAGCACCAGGAATGTCACAACACTCCCACTGACCTTCTTATACACACAGGGTTCCTCAGGATTCTTATCAAAACCAAACTCTTTGATTGTACTGTCGAATCTGAGGTTCCAACTCCTAGATGCCTGCTTTAGACCATAAATAGATCTTTGAAGTTTGCATACCATATACTCACTTCCGATAGATTTAAACCCTCCAGGTTTGAGACATGTAAATATCTTCCTTAATACATCCATTAAGAAAGGCTGTCTTGACATTTATCTGCCATATCTCATAGTCATACCATGCAACTATGGCTAGCAAAATCCTTATGGACTTGAACATTGCAACTGGTGAAAAGGTTTCCTCAAAGTCAACTCCTTGTCTTTGAGTATATCCTTTTGCCACCAATCGCGTCTTGAAGGTCAATACGTTCCCATCCGTCCCAAGTTTCCTCTTGTAAATCCATTTACACCCTATGGGAACAATTCCCTCAGGTGGATCCACGAGATTCCACACTTGGTTCGAATGCATGGAATTCATCTCAGATTCCATCGCTTCCAGCCACTTGGATGAATCGGCATCAGATAATGCTTCCTTGAAGGTCCTTGGATCACATCCAAGATTAGGCTCATCATGGCCCTCTTCAAGAAGCAGACCATACCTCATAGGTGGTCTCGAGACTCTCTCGGATCTTCTAGGAGCTTGTATCTCCTCTCTTGGCTCTTCGGGTGTGGGTTCTATAATTGTGGGTGTCTCTCGAACCTCTTCGAGTTCTATCATCTCGCCTTTTCTATCTAATAGAAATTCCTTTTCCAAAAAGGTTGCATTCCTAGAAACAAACACCTTTGTTTCTTGGGGATGATAGAAATAAAATCCAACAGAATTCCTTGGATATCCCACAAAGTAACATAAAATGGATCGACTATCCAATTTATCTCCCACTACCTGCTTCACTTAAGCAGGGCACCCCCATATTCTAGAACAAGAATATTTGGGAGGCTTACCCATCCATATCTCATATGGTGTCTGCCTTTAAATGGACATTTAGTGGAATATCTTTCAATTTTAAGTTATAGAGATCGTTTTCAAGTTCTCTAGTACCAATCAAACATTCATTCTTGTAAATGTTGCAAACACCTTTGCAAAACAAACAAGAATATCCATTTTATCAACATATAAATGGAAACAATGTTTTTCACAAAATTAGGTACAAACAAAACATCTCATAAGATTAACTTAAAACTATTGTTCAACAATAAGTAAACATCTTCAACAGCCTTGGCAGCAACTCTTGCTCCATTGCCCATCCTCAAGAAGGTCACACCTTCTCTAAGCTTCCTACTTCTTCCCATCACCTGTAACTCATTACAGAGATGTGAACCACAACCGGTATCTTATACCCAAGAAGTAGAGTTAATTGAAATGTTTACTTCAATTTAGAACATACTGTTTCCAGAACTCTTCTGGGCAAGATATTCTCTGCAATTTCGCCTCCAATGTCCAGGCTTCTTGCAGTGATGACAAACATCACCAGTCTTGTCAGCCTTAACTGGTGTGGCTGCCACAACGGGATTCGGAGATTGCCTCAACAAGGGCACGTTCTTCTTGGGACGTTGGAAAGAACGCTTCTTTCCCTTCCCATCTGGATCAATCTTCGTACCAGATGAAGAACCCACATAAAGAACAAGCTTCTCTTTCTTGATGGTTGATTCAAACGTAACAAGCATATTCACCAACTCCTCAAGGGTCGGCTCCATTTTGTTCATTTTGAAGTTCACCACAAAAGGATCAAATGAGCTAGGCAATGATAACAGCAACATGTCGGTGGTCAACTCCGAAGGCAAGATCAGATCCAGGCCAACGAGCTTGTCCATGAGCCCAATCAACTTCAGGCCATGCTCATGGACCGAGGCCCCATCTCGCATGCGCAAAGTGATCAGCTCCTTGACGGTAGCATGCCTAAGAGGCCGTGTTTGCTCACCAAAGAGCTCCTTGAGGTGCATATGAATGTCAGCAGCATTCTTTGTACCCTCAAAACGCCTCTGAAGCTCATCATTCATAGAAGTCAGCATATAACACCTGGCTATTAAGTCATGGTCACACCATTCCTTGTAAGCCTGAAATTCCTCAGGAGTGCAGTCAGTCGGAGCCTCAACAGGGGGCGACTCAGTCAGTGTATATGCTACCCTTTCCGAATTCAAGACGATTTTCAGGTTTCTTAGCCAAGTGAGGTAATTAGGTCCAGTTAATATGTGTTTGTCGAGTATTGCAGATATCGGATTGCGAATCGAAGACATTGTCAATTTGTACTGAAAAGTAAAAACAGATAAATGTTGATGACTATTTTAAAATATTTAGTAAGATATGAAGTTTGGACTTTTACTTCATAAATATTTGCTCCCACTGTTTTGACATCTTTCACTACCCTCTAGTGAAAACAGGAAACTCCTTTCCTCAGTAGGTACGTAAGGTCCAATTAGCGAATTATGCAGTGTTCTAAAAGGTGCCGCCTAGCACCGCCTAGGCGGTGGGCGGTTGCCCACGGCCTCGATTTTTTGCTGGGCGACGGGGCTGGGCGCTGCCACATTAAGCGGCCGCCTAGGCGGCCCGGGCGCCGCCTAGGCGGAATGGTCGTCGCTGGGCGGATAGCGCCTAGGCGCTTTGTTTTAAAAAAAAAAAATTGGGCCTTAAAGAGATTTTCAGGGCTGTTTTCCACCCAATTTTCGGCCCATTTTATATTGCCAATTTTAGGCCCATTTTTCTAAAAAATTTAGGCCCATTCTGCACAACCCTACACGTCTCTTCTCATCTTCTCCACTTCTCCAAGCATCAACAACACGCGCAAGAAATCTTCCCTTGCACCGCCGACCGCCGCTTTGCATAGCCGCACTTCGTTAATATACTGTCTTCTCTGTTTTTTATCCTTTTTTTTCCTGATTTCTGAATTTTTTGGACATTTGATTAATGCCATTTGATTATTGCCATTTGGACATTCGGTAATATGTTAGTGCTCTAATATGTTACTGCCATTTGATTTTTTTGGACATTTGAAATTATAACAATTATGTAAATATGATAAAATAGTATTCACATTGCTGGGAATGAAGCTCCGGTTCCATTTCATCATGTGCAATGCAAATGGGTTAAGGATCAGAAAGAAAGTATCTCCATTCTCCACTACGTATTCTGTCCAAATCTACTTTGCATCATAATCACTAATTAATCTTACTATTTCAAGCTTCTCAACTCTGCCGATAAGCTTTCTCCTCAATTGATGTGAGATATAAAAATTTACATATTTGTTCTTGTTCCAATAGCATTCGGTATTATGTTACTGTTTTTTGATTTTTTTGGACATTTGATTACTGTTGTTTGTCTTGAATTGATATTTGTGAAGGAAAATTGCGGGTACTATGTCTTTTGAAGCATCTAATTCAATACCGGGGACGGAGATTGATAACCCTTTGAAGCGTAATTCGAAAGATGTTGGATGGGAATTTGCGGACTTGGTGGATCCTACAAATATGGATAAGTTGAAATGTAAGTTGTGTGGTAAAATTACTAGTGGTGGAATTTATCGGATGAAACAACATATTTCCAATATCAAGGGAAATGTTGCCCCGTGTAAAAAATCTTCGGACGAGGATAAAGTGAAATGTAAGAATGCTATTGAAGAAGCAAGAACAAAAAAGAAACAAAAGAATACAAATGAAATGATGGTGAGAGAAGAAGTTTTTCTTGATGAATATGAGGAAGTAGAAGGAAGTCTAGGGACAAGAAGAAAACCACTTAATCTTGGACCTATGGACCGATTTGCATCTGAAATTAACCTTGATTCTTCATTGAGTAGGTAGTAAGAAGACGACTCAACAGAAAAATATTATTGATGCACTTTGGAAGCAAAGGACACATAGTGTGCAACAGTATGTATCTCGATGGGTGTATGAGTCTGGTATTCCTTTTCATGCTATTGACAATGATAGCTTCAAGAGGTTTGTAGAAGCGGTTGGTCAATTTGGTCCGGGTTATTGTCCTCCAAGTCAATACCTATTAAGGGAGCCCTTATTGAAAGAAGAGGTAGAAAGAACTAAAATTTTATTAAAAAAGCAAGAAGAAGAATGGATTTTGAATGATTGCTCAATTTTGACTGATGCTTGGACCGACCGAAAAAGAAGAAGTATCATGAATTTGTGTGTTAATTGTAAGGAAGGCACAACTTTCCTTTCTTCTAGGGAAGCATCAGATGAAGCACACACCGGGAATTATATATTTGAATATGTGGACAAGTGCATTGAAGAAGTTGGAGCACAAAGTGTAGTTCAAGTGGTAACGGACAATGCTTCAAATAATATGGCGGCGAAAGATTTATTAAAGGAGAAGAGACCACATATATTTTGGACTTCTTGTGCAACTCACACATTGAATCTTATGCTTCAAAAAATTGGAAACCAATCTAAGTTCAAAGGGGTGATTGAGAAGGCGAAATGTTTCACCATCTTTATTTATGCACATCACAAGACATTGTCAATGATGAGGAAATTCACCAAAAAAAGAGACATTGTGAGGCCGGGAGTAACAAGATTTGCAACCGCTTTTCTAACTTTGCAAAGCTTGATGGAGAAGAAAAATGAATTGAGAGCTATGGTTGCTAGTGAAGAGTGGAATGTATGCGAACATTCAAAGAGTGTAAAAGGGAATATGTCATATAATACCGCTTTGAGTGCCTCTTTTTGGAACGGGGTAAGTTTTTGCTTGAAGGTGTTTGCTCCATTAGTTAAGGTGCTTCGTCTTGTTGATGGGGATAATAATATGGGTTTTTTGTATGGTGAATTACTTAGAGCAAGAGATGAGATTAAAATGACATTCAAAAATCAAGAGCTTCATTATCGTCCCATTATTGATATTATTGATGAGAAAAGTCGTAATCGGCTTGATAGTCCACTACATTTGGCCGCCTACCTCTTGAACCCTTATTACTCCTTCAATGACCCAAGCATAGGAAGTGAAGAAGTGGCCACAAATGGATTTTTCACTTGTGTTGAATCATTCTTTCCCGATGATATTGATAGCCAAAGTGAGGTAGTAAATGTGGAGTTTTTAAAGTATATCAACAAAGAGGGTGGATTTTGAAGAGCATTGGCTAAGGCGGGATGCACAAAAAATGATGAGAAATATGATTCGAGTAAGAACTTAATTTATTTTGTAAATTTTATTGCTTTTGTTTTTTTTTTTTTTTGTTCTCTAATTGTTGTTGACTTGTTTCATTTGTTTATTTAGTTGGATGGTGGCATCTTTATGGAAATGGTGTACCCAAATTGCAAAAAATGGCTAAAAGAATTCTTTCTTTAACTACAAGTTCTTCTGGTTGTGAGAGAAATTGGAGAACTTTTGAGGGGGTAAGCACTTGATTAATTATTATGTATTTATTATTAAAATTTTAAATAAGTATTCAATATTAACATTTTTCTTTAATCCAGATTCATACAAAAAAAAAAAGAAATAGGCTAGATACCGGAAGGTTGAACAATTTAGTCTATGTTCAATTTAATGCCAAGATCATCAACAAGAGGAGAAGACAAGAAGAAAAAGAAGTAGATGTGCTACTTACAACTGAAGCAACTATGGCACAAGGATGGATTGTTGATGGTGGAGATGAAGATGCTGAGACAAATGTCGAAGATGTAAGAGAGCTTCACGAAGAAGAATTTGTATCGGATGAAGAGAAGGAAGACGCCATGGATTTTGAGTTTGAATCTGATACAGAAAAAGTGTTGTAAAAATATGGAGATGAACAAGAAGAAATAGATGTTTAGACTTAATATCTTTATATTTTGTCGGAAAGATGTTGAAGTATCATGGATGATACGAAGGTTGTAGCAAACATATGATAGTGATTGACCAATATTAGTAATATATAAGAACGTATTAATATCTATATACTAAATATTATTAATTTATTATTGCATAGAAAATCACAAAATTTTTGGGCTTATAAAAAACCGCCTAGGCGGCCGCCTAGGCCCCGCCTAAACGCCTAGGCGCTAGGCGGTAAGTGACCGCTCGCCTACCGCCTACCGCTTTTTAGAACACTGGAATTATGATCCCGAATAATATCAGCCAATCACAATTCCTAAAAGGTAGTTTCCAATTGCATCACAATGCAACCCTCTACGTAAACTTTTGTCTCACCTTTGATTAGGACCCAATAATATGACGTCGTTCATCTTCACGTGTCAAGCCTTACCCATCGATGTTGAACCTTAATGGACGGTCGCCATGAGTTCCCCCAATAATATGAGCCGAAATCATGGGAGTTTCCACGTAGTTCACATCACCATGTCAATGGATTTCACAGCTTTCCGGCACCCAAAGCTCCCCAAATAATATGAGCCGAGCATCGAGTACGGGTAGCATTCATCATGCACCCATTGTCGATGGAAGACAAGGAAATTATAAACAAATTTATAATTCCCCTTTTCGGGCTTGATATTAATTTTGAATTTTTTCAAAATGAGGGTTTTTAATTTTGAAAGGTCTCATCATTAATTTTATTTAAAAGCTTGCCATGTTTGATCGTATGTTTGCCGGATTCATGCAACTTTGTTATTATCATAATAATAACGCACATACTCATTATTTATAACATATCATGCATATATTATAAACAGTAAACAAACAAGGATGATCAATCGCCCCAATACTAACGGACCGTGTGAGCTAAACACGGGCCTAGGTCCAATCCTAGGGAAATGCACGGGATGCAAATGCAACTATTACATAAGCTTCCAATATTTACATGTCTTCGATCTTCATAATCATCATGGCCACCATCTTCCAATCTTGATCATCCACTATACTAATATTTACAAATAAATATCCATGGCAAATAGGGATACATCTCAGGGGTGGGAACGGGCCATAAACCAAGCCCACATTATAAATTGATAATTATTACAATAATTCAACACAAAATATCCTAGCATACACCTAGCAAATTGGGCTTGGGCTTTTGATCATCCTTCATGCATAATATCACATATCATATACCATCAATTAATTATCACAATAATTAATTGATCTAATATTATATATCTTGATCCAATCACTAACCGCCACGATTATAAACTAAATTAACAAAGTATACAAACACATTTGTCTACTTTCCAATTAATTTATTTATAACCGAATTTCTTATAAATCACAATTTACTATAAATAATTAAAGTTCAACTTGAATTATTTATTTTATGAGAAAAATTTGCAAATTTTGTAATTTTAAACTTAAGGGCCCAAAAACTTATTTTTCACCAAAAACATTTTGGCCCATTTAAAATTCACAAATATGTTAACCATCTAATGGCCCAACAACATGAAGGCCCATGACACTTTGATTATCCAAAACACTTTTGGAAACCCTAGCCGTCATCGCCGTCGCCGAAGCTCCGTCGCCGGATTCCGGCAACAAAAAAATATTGTTTTTTATTTTGATAGAGGGGTTCGGGCAGCCACTCGGGCTGCCCTTGCTGCCCAAAACGGGCAGCCCCTCGGGCTTCCCGAGCTGCCTGACACGGGCAGCAACATGCTGCCCGAAATGCCTCTTTGTCGTGCCTTGATTTTTGTTGCAAATTTCATTCTCATGCGGTTAGAAATCAATCTCAATATAATATCTTGTAAATGCTACACAAAATCGTAACCATAGCTTGGATACCACTTGAAAGGGATCGGTTATGGTGACCGGAAGCGCAACGGGAGTTTAAAAAATCAAATTTTTACAAGGAATTTTCGGCCACCCTAAGATATTGTGTAGCAAATACAACAAACACCAAATAATGTCATACATAGTGTGTTTGAGAGATATACCTATCAATCACAAGGATTGATGTATGGCTCCAACTAAGGTGTAAACACCTTAGCTCTTCAATGGTAGACACTATCTTCAAGCTTCCTTTGAGAACTCCTTGCTCAACTATTAAGCCCACCACCAACTAGGTAGATCCCCTCTTAATTTGCACTAGAAAACTTAGAGGATTTTTCAATGAGAAGTATATTTCTTTCCTCAACCCTTGAAGAAGAAGAATGAGAGAAATTTTGGAGAGAATTACTTGGATATTTCGGCCATGGCATGTTAGAATGGAGGGAGAAGGGAGACTTGTCTTGGTCTTGCAAAAAGTAGAGACAAAAGTAGCATGCCAAGCCTTGATATTTGAAAAAGTTGTCTCCAACCCTTCACCTCCCATGCATGCATATATTATATGGTTTTTAACAAATTAAAAACCATAGATTAAATTTAATTATCTCAAACATATTTGAGACTAATTAAACATTACTTGAATTTACTCAAGTCCCACTAGTTAAATAATTAATTTAAATTGAGCTCTACAAGACTCAATATGATTTAAATTAATTTTACACTTGAATTAATTTAATTATTTGGACTCTACTAGGTCCACTAGTGTTTAATTAATTCAACACTTGAATTAATTTAATTTAGTCCATAATAATGTTTATGAAAATCACAAGTTTCAAATACATTATTCACTTGGCCAACTTTTAATTTAGGAACACTTCCATAAATTTAAATTTAAATTTCTCTAATAGAAGTCATACTTCTATTTTTCTTTATGATTATAAACTCATTTATAAGCCGTTCAACACATTGAACTATTTTCTCCTTTATAGAAGTCATACTTCTAATTTTCTTACGCTTATAAACTCCTTTATAAGCCGTTCAACACATTGAACTATTTTTACTTCTCAACGGGATCTAGAAATCTAGTACTTTTGTGGCCCTCAATGGTTCACTGATACAACTAGCCGTGGGTTCACATCTCCATGTGATTCGGACTAAGCATGTCCTTATATGAGCATACCCCAATTGCTCCATTCTTACTTATCAACTCCTTGATGACAAGAACGTCAGAGCTCAAGTCTGATAGTACCCAACCAATCATGTTAAACGCCTAGCAGCATCGCTTACATGATTCCCTAGGTATCAAATGATAGTGCCTGCAAGAACCATTCAATTATAGTTAGCGTACAGTACGGTCCCTTCAACTCATATATCCCGACCGATTCGACAACCATTGGTTTATCGAGAGTTGTCAATGAATCGATACTATGTGTCATGTCGTAGTTGCATCGATGGTGTAATCTATGAAACCCCTTTCATAATTACCACCATAATCTGATCAGAGATTTCAACCTACATACACATGATAACACATAGGATATCCATACCCGAAGGTAAGCGGTCAATCCCCTACTACAATGCATCGACTCCTATATGTTTCGACATAACAACCAACCTTGCCACCTGATGACCCCATGAGAGTCGGTAAACAACTCAAAGTGCAATGCTAGCATATAAAGCCTAAATATTGTCCCGGGTCATAAGAACTAATGGTATACAACCATAAACTAGGACGTTTCCACTCGATAAATGAGAACCACTTGGAAAGTCCTTTATGGAGGGTTGTTCAGTGCAGTCTACAAGGAGCACCTATCTGCATGCTCGGACATCACAATGTCCCCTACCAATGAAACATGGTACTCACGTTGCAGATACTAGTCTTGAACTCTAGCGGCCTATATCCTTCTTAGCGGCGGCTGAATCGACTAGGAACTGTTTAGAATATACAGTATTCCAAATATGAGTTTCATCATACTCATCATATGAGCATCTCATATTCTTTCTACTATTTGTATATTCAAGGGCTTTATCTATGCAACTAGCATGGGTATAGAGATAAAGATTTACCAAAACAATAATTTCAAATATTATTAAAATAAAGATTGCTTATACATATAGTTTCATCATGAACACTCGGCCAACACTTGGCTCGACGGGCACCTACTCTAACAAAGTTTTCACATTATGGCACGTCTATGTTATGTATGTATGTTCAAGTTTATGGCAAGTTCAACTTTCAAGTATGTATATGCTATTTTGAAGTTTCATGTGGCTTTATTACGTATCATTCGTTACTTCCAGTTTATACGTGTTGAGTCTTTAGACTCACTAGGCTTGATCGATGCAGGTGAGGATGCATTTGAGGAGACGAGAGGTGGGGACCAAGGAGCTGGCTTGGACTGAGCAGGAGGCTAGACCCGAGGACCGCCATGTTTTAAGTTTTATGATGTTTAAAAATACTCTGATTTCATGTTATCGATTATGAGTTTTAACAAGTTCTTTTAGTTACTTCATTTGAGACCTTTTATTGCAACAATATTTGGAGAAGAACAGTCTATTTTATCCAATTCTGAAGGTTCGCCTTTTATTAAAGAAATTTTTTAATTTTTACGCAAATTTCAAGTAGTAAAAAATACGGTACGTTACAGTGGCCTCACCAGATCTCGCCAGTCTCATCAGTTTAACTTCTCGGCACAACGTGAGTCTCAAGCCATCCATAAAATGCCTCAACTTCTGGGCGGCATCTCTAGAAATAAGGGGCACAAAATGACAGCCCATGTTAAACTTCTTGATGAACTTTGCTACAGTAGATGCCCCCTATCAAAGACTCATGAACTCCCTCGTCAGGCGACCCCTGACATCTGCTGGAAATTACGTACCTTAGAACACCTCTTTGAAATGATCCCATGTGAGGGTAGCCAAGTTCAATCCATGCGCTGCTCCCTCCCACAAAAGGGATGCATAATCTCTCAACATATATGTGGCGCACCTGACCCAGTCGCCATCTATCATCTGCAAGTACTAGAAGTGTAGTTCCAAAGACCGAATCCAACCATCCGATACAAAAGGGCCAGTAGTACCCCTGAACTCCTTCGGGTTGAGCCATCAAAACGGATCATAAATGTATGTTTGTGGTCGAGGAGCCTACTCCTCATGCTCTAGAAGTTTAGCCATGCCCTCGAGAACTCGAGTAGCTGCATCCAATGGCGATGGTGGTGGAGGGCCTATGTCGCCTCCAGGGGTATCATCATAACGGTCTGTGCTAGGGGCGCGTCTAGGAGACAAGATGTTTGAATACATTCCAAACTCTAAACGTAACCCATAATGTAATCTAATCTAGTTTTCAAAAAATTTAATCTTTAAACCATGAAAAAATCTAGACATGTAGTGTAAATCGTTGTAACACGTATACATGCAATCATACAGGTGATAGCAATAAACTATTTAAAACACAAAAGCTTATACACTTGAGGCTTGAAGACTGAGCTGCAGAAGCTGGCGGTGGCACAACCCTACACATGACCCTTGCTCTGATACTAAGTGAAACGTCTACCGTTTAAAATGCTACTAGAATTTTTTTTTTACTTTTTTGATAAGCTCAAACCAGAAAATTTCATAAATTATGCATGCATACAACACTGCTGAAAAATATCATCTTTCAAAAAAAGATTTAATCCAATGACAAATAAAAATACTGCAGTTTACAAAAAGGCAAACTGTCAAACCTCGACTTACGTTTTAAAATAACGCAAATATGAAACAAGTAAAAATTCTCACAACCATCAACCTGTCAAAACATAGAAGATAAAATAATCATGTCCACTCCTATATCAAATCGTGATGTGCGGAAAATATATGGTCCTCGGGTTCACGTGCGCACATCCAGCCCTGCCAACTCAGACTTCGGCACCTCCAACCTCTTCATCAGTATGCTCAGCTGCAAAATTCACGTCTAGTGAGTCTAAATACTCAACACACCTGTAACGTTAATAGCAAGTACATATACATAGCATGCAACAATGAAAAGTACAGTAATAAAAATACGTTTCATGATCTTAAAAGCGTAAACGTAAACATATCGTAAATGCATAATGTATCAAAAAATCTCATCATATCATCATATACTTGTTCATTTTATTTAATTGAATTCAGTTCGTTAGTTGTGACTTTCGTATAATTTCTATCATATCAGCTCTATTCGATGGATCCATCTACATAAAACTGTGGTACCCAGTGGTGGGGACATCAGCGATAGTATTACTCATCCACTGAGCGATGGCCTTACAACTCATCGTATAAAAAAATATATCTGTTAGAGTAGGTTCCCGTCGAGCCAAGTGTTGGCCGAGGGTTCATGTTGAAACTCTGTGTACAAACGATCTTTATTTCAATAATATTTGAAATTATTGTTTTGGCTCATCTTTATCTGTATACACATGCTAGTTGCATAGATAAAGTCCTTAAATATACAAATAGTAGAAAGAATATGAAATGCTCTTATGATGAGTATCATGAAACTCATATTTGGAATACTGTATATTCTAAACAGTTCCTAGTCAATTCAGCCGCCGCTAAGAAGGATATAGGCCGCTCGAGTTTAAGACTAGTATCTGCGATGTGAGTACCATGTTTCATTGGTAGGGGACATTGTGATGTCCGAGCATGCAGATAGGTGCTCCTTGTAGATTGCACTGAACAACCCTCCATAAAGGACTTTCCAAGTGGTTCTCATTTATCGAGTGGAAACGTCCTAGTTTATGGTTGTATACCATTAGTTCTTATGACCCGGGACAATATTTAGGCTTTATATGATAGCATTGCACTTTGAGTTGTTTACCGACTCTCATGGGGTCATCAGGTGGCAAGGTTGGTTGTTATGTCGAAACATATAAGAGTCGATGCATTGTAGTCGGGGATTCACCGCTTACCTTCGGGTATGGATATCCTATGTGTATGTAGTTTGAAATCTCTGATAAGAGTGTTGGTGGTAATTATGAAAGGGGTTTCATAATTACACCATCGATACAACTACGACATGACACATAGTATCGATTCTTTGACAGCTCTTGATATACCAATAGTTGTTGAATCGGTCAGGATATATGAGATGAAGGGACCGTACTGTACGCTAACCATAATTGAATGGTTCTTGCAGGCCTTATCATTTGATACCTAGGGAATCATGTAAGCGATGCTGCAAGGCATTTAACATGATTGATCGGGTACTATCAGACTTGAGTTCTGACGTTATTATTATAAGGAGTTGGTGATTAAGAATGGAGCAATTGGGGTATGCTCATAGAAGCACAGGTTTAGTCTCGAATCACATTAAGATGTGAACCCACGTCAAGTTGTATCAATGATCCATTGAGGGCCACACAAGTGCTACCTTTCTAGATCTCGTTTAGAAGTAAAATAGTTCAATATGTTGAACGGATTATAAATGAGTTTACAAGCGCAAAGAAAAATAAAAGTATAACTTCTATAAAAGAATTATGGGGAATGTAACTTTTTAATTTATGAAGTGTTCTTAAATTAAAAGATTACTTAAATAAATAATGTATTTGAAATTTGTGATTTTCTTAAACAATATTATGGACTAAATAAAATTAATTCAAGTGTTGAATTAATTAAACACTAGTGGGCCTAGTAGAGCACAAATAATTAAATTAATTCGAGTGTTGAAATAATTAAATCATATTGGGTCTTGTAGAGCCCAATAGGAAATAATTATTCAACTAGTGGGCTTGGTAAAATTTAAGTAAGCTTTAATTGTTCTCAAATATGTTTGAGACATTTAAATTAAAGTCCATGGGCTTTGTAATTGTTACAAGTCTAAGTTGAATTGCATGCATGCGAGGTGAAGGGTTGGAGACTACTTTTTCAATATCCAAGGCATGACATGCACATGCTTACCTTAACTTTTTACACAACCAAGACAACTCATCATTCCCTCCTCCAAGACATGCAAGGGCCAAAATTTATCTCATTTTTTTACTCTTCAATTTGCTTCTTCAATTGTTGTTGAAAGCATACTCTTCTCAAAGAAAATCCTAAAATTTTTCTAGTGCAAAATTAGAGGGGATCTTCTTTGTTGGTGGTGGGCTTAATTTTGAGCAATAAGTGCTCAAAGGAGGCTTGTAGATTGTCTGGCCATTGAAGAACTAAGTTGTTTAACAACTTAGTTGGAGCCATCATCAATCCTTTTTGATTGATAGATAAAAAATTTTAAAATACCCTATGTATGACATTCTGTGTTTTATGTTATTTGCTACACAACTAGTAGAGGTGCTCGGTTTTCTTGCTTGAAAATTTTGATTTTTTAAAAAAGTTCTGTTGCGCATCCGGGCACCTTAACCGATCCGCTTTCAAGTGGTATCAGATCTATGGTTACTATTTTGTGTAGAAAATACTTGATATTATATTGAGTTCAATTTCTAACCGCGTGAGATAATTTGTTGCAACAAACCAAGGCCAGCTTGGGCTACTCGAGGGGCTGCCCATTTCGGGCAACAAGGGTAGCCCCTCCATCCCTTTCAAAATTTTAAAAAAAAAATTGTTGGCCGGAATCCGGCGATAGAGCTCTGGAAACGGCGATGATGACTAGTGTTTCCAAAAGTGTTTTGGAATATCAAAGTGTCATGGGCCTTGAGTTGTTGGGCCATTAGATGGCTAACTCAATTTGTGAAATTTAAATGAGCCAAAATATTTTTGGTGAAAAATGTCTTATTGAGCCCTTAAGCTTAAATCTACAAAAGTTGTAAATATTTTCTCATAAATAAATATTTGAAGTTGGCCTTTAATTATTTATATTAAAAAGTGAATTACAATAAATTCGGTTATAAATAAATTTATTAGAAAGTAGACAAAGGAGTTTGTTTACTTTGTTGATTTAGTTTATAATATTGACAGTTAGTGATTGGATCAAGTTATATAATATTGGATCAATTGGTTATTGTGATAGTTAATTGATGGTGTATGATATGTGATATTATGCATGAAGGATGATCAAAATCCCAAGCCAATTTGCTAAGTGTATGCTATGATATTTTGTGTTGAATGATTGTAATGATTATCAATTTATAAGTGAGCTTAGTTTATGGCCCATTCTCACTCCATAAGATGTATCCCTATTTGCCATGGATATTTATTTGTAAATATTAGTATAGTGGAAAATCAAGATTAGACGATGGTGGCTTTGATGATTATGAAGATCGAAGACATCTAAATATTGGACACTCATTTAAAAGTTGCATTTGCATCCCATGCATTTCCCTAGGATTAGAAATAGGCCCGTGCTTAGCTCACACGGGCCATTAGTATTGGGGCTATTGATCATCCTTGTTTAATTTACTGTTTATAATATATGCATGATATGTTATAAATAATGAGTATGTTAGTATGATGATAATAACAAAGTTGCATGAATCCGGCAAACATACGATCAAACATGGCGAGCTTTTAAATAAAATTAATGATGAGACCTTTCAAAATTAAAAAATCCTAATTTTGAATAAGATTTAAAAGTAATATCAAGCCCGAAAAAGAGAATTATAAAGGTGTTTATAATTTCCATGTCTTCCATCGACAATGGGTTCATGATGAAAGCTACCCGTGCTCAGGGCTCGGCTCATATTATTGGGAGAGCTCTGTACACCGAAAAGCTGTGACATCCATTGACATGGTGATGTGAACTATTTGGAACTCCCATGATTTCGGCTCATATTATTGAGGGAGCTCATGGAGACCGTCCATTAAGGTTCAGTGTCGATGGGTAAGGCTTGACACGTAAAGATGAACGACATCATATTATTGGGTTCTAATCAAACGTGAGACAAATGTTTACTTAAAAGGTTGCATGGAGATGCAATTGGAAACTACCTTTTATGAATTATGATTAGCTGATATTATTCGGGATCATAATTTGCTAATTGGACATTACGTACATACTGAGGAAATGAGTTTTCCATTTTCACTAGAGGATCGTGAAAAATGTCAAAACAATGGGAGCGGAAATTTATGAAGTAAAAGTCCATACTTTATATCTTACTAAATATTTAAAATAGTCATTACAATTTATCTGTTTTACTTTTCAATACAAATTTGACAATGTCTTCGATTCGCAACCCATTATCTGCAATACTCGACAAACACATATTAACCGGACCTAATTACCTCAATTGGCTAAGAAACTTAAAAATCGTCTTGAATTCGGAAAGGATAGCATATACACTGACTGAGTCGTCCCCTGTTGAGGCTCCGACTGACTGCACTCCTGAGGAATTGCAGACTTACAAGGAATGATGTGACCATGACTTGAAAGCCAAGTGTTATATGCAGGCTTCTATGAATGATGAGCTGTAGAGGCGTTTTTAGGATGGAAAAAGTGCTGCTGACATTCATTTGCATCTCAAGGAGCACTTTGGTGAGCAGACTTGACCTCTTAGGCATGCTACCGTCAAGGAGCTTATCACTTTACGCATGTGAGATGGGTCCTCGGTCCATGAGAATAGTCTAAAGATGATTGGGCTCGTAGACAAGCTCGTTGGCATGGATCTTACGTTGCCTTCGGAGTTGACCACTGACGTGTTGCTCTTGTCGCTGCCTAGCTCATTTGATCATTTTGTGGTGAATTTCAACATGAAAAAGCTGGTGCCTACCCTTGAGGAGTTGGTGAATATGCTTGTTACCTTTGAGTCCACCATCAAGAAAGAGAAGCCGGTTCTTTATGTGGGTTCTTAATGTGGTGCGAAGACTGGTCCACATGGGAAGGGAAAGAAGCGTTCTTTCCAACGTCCCAAGAAGAATGTGCCCTTGAAGAGGCAAGCTCTGAATCTTGTTGTGGCAGCCACACCAATTAATGCTGACAAGACTGCTGATATCTGTCATCAGTGCAAGAAGCCTGGACATTGGAGGCGTAACTGCAGAGAATATCTTGCCCAGAAGGGTTCTGGAAACGGTATGTTCTATATTGAAGTAAAAATTTCAATTAACTCTACTTCTTGAGTATTGGATACCTGCTATGTCTAACATCTCTGTAATGATTTGCAGGTGATGGGAAGAAATAGGAGATTAAGGGAATGTGAGACCTTCTTGAGAATGGGCAATGGGGCAAGATTTGCTTCCAAGGCTATTGGAGATGTTTATTTGCTTTTGAACAATGATTTTAAGTTAATTTTAAGCGATGTTTTGTTTGTACCGGATTTGGTGAAAAACATTGTTTCCATTTCTATGCTTGATAAAGATGGATATTCTTGTTTATTTAGCAAAGGTGTTTGCAACATTTACAAGAATGAATGTTTAATTGGTACTAGAGAACTTGAAAACGATCTCTATAACTTAAAATTGAAAGATTCCACTATACAATGTCCAAGCAATAACAACAACAAACAAGCGAAAACAAGATCCTCTAAATTCGGCACAATTATGGCATGCTTGATTAGGACATATTTCCACTAATAATGATGAACAAGCTAGTGGGAGTGAGCATGTTTGATATATCTGATATTAATTTTCTCCCAACTTGTGAATCCTGTCTAAACGGAAAGATGATCAAAATTCTTTTTAAGGGTCATGTGGAGCGAGCCAAAGGGTTATTTGATTTGATCATTACCGATGTGTGCGGTCCGCTAAGCATCACCACTAAGCATGGACATGCCTACTTCATCAGCTTTACCGATGACTTTTCGAGGTGTGGTATGTATATTTGATGAAATACAAATCTGAAGCCTTTGAAAGGTTCAAAGAATTCAGAAGCGAAGTATAGAAACAGTTGGGACGAAGCATTAAGTCACTTCGATCGGATCGAGGTGGTGAGTACTTGAGTGCCGAGTTCCAAGATTATCTTAGCGAGAATGAGATTCTCTCGCAGTGGACTCCGCCTACTAGTAGAGCCCAAATAATTAAATTAATTCAAGTGTTGAATTAATTAAATCATATTGGGTCTTGTAGAGCCCAATAAGAAATAATCATTCAACTAGTGGGCTTGATTAAATTCAAGTAAGGTTTAATTGGTCTCAAATTTGTTTGACACATTTAAATTAAAGTTCATGGGCTTTGTAATTGTTACAAGCCCAAATATAATTGCATGCATGGGAGGTGAAGGGTCTTTTTCAATATACAAGGCACTGCATGCACATGCTTACTTTAACTTTTTACACAACCAAGACAACTCATCCTTCCCTCCTTCAAGACATGCAAGGGCCGAAATTTATCATTTTATTCTCCTTCAATTTGATTCTTCAATTGTTGTTGAAAGCATACTCTTCTCAAGAAATCCTCTAATTTTTCTAGTGATTATAGGGGGTCTTCCTTGTTGGTGGTGGGCTTAATTTTTTAGCAAGGAGTGCTCAAATGAGGCTTATAGATTGTCTAGCCAGTGAAGAGCTAAGTTGTTTAACAACTTAGTTGGAGCCATCATCAATCCTTTGTGATTGATAGGTAAAAATTTCTGAAACACCCTATGTATGACATTTTGTATTTTATGTTATTTGCTACACAACTAGTAGAGGTGCTTGGTTTTCTTGCTTGAAAATCTTGATTTTAAATAAAACCTCCGTTGTGCATCTGGCACCTTAATTGATCCTCTTTCAATATCGTCAGTCACAACAAACTCTCGTCCTTCAAAACTGTTGGATCTCTGTTTTCTCATGTCAAACGCACCGAAAGTTTAAAAAATTTTATTTTATTTCGACAATCAAAATATTTGTTTGAGCACTCGTATAGTTTTAATAAAGATAAATATTCATATGGTGTTAAAATTTATAACTTTGGAGAATACTTGGCTCCAACTACGCCGGTATTAGCCAACGTAGCTCTTGTTGTAAATCCCTACGAAAGTTCTTCAAATCTCCTTTCTTCAATCTTCCTATCAAGTCCACAACTAGATCGATTGCTCCTCTTCTAAATTGCACTAGAAATTTAGAAGGATTTTTCTTTGAGATTAAAAACGAGAGACGGCTCTAACAAAATTTTCTTTGTTGGAGGTTGAAAATTTTGAGAGAAAGAGAGGAGGATTTTCGAAAACCTTGGCTTGGAGGCTTGGGTTTCCAAAATGACATGGATTGATTCATTTTACCCTAAGCCTATAACACATATATATAAGCTTAGGGCCCATTAATTAAATTAAAAACTTAATGGGCATAATCAATTAATTATTCTAGTCCAACTAGTTTAATTAATTAATCTTTTAAAGTACAATTAAAAATCTTAATAATTTGCATGTTTGTCTTGTACTCCTAAAAGCCCATAATACATATATCCATTACATTTAAATTAAATCATTTATAAATTCAATATTCGAATTTAATATTTAAATTATAAATTCAAATTTTAATAAACTCAACTTTTGAGTTTAATAATTTAAATTTTCAAATTTTATAAATTCAATTCCTTGAATTTATTCTCTCCAAATTTTATAAATTCATAAATTTAACTTCTTGAATTTACTATCTCATAAATTCAACTCCTTGGATTTACTTTATCAAAATTTAATTACCATAAATTCAACTCCTTGAATTTAATTTATCATAAATTTATATAAATTCAACTACTTGAATTTATTCTCTCAACGTTTTATGTAAATTCAACTCCTTGAATTTATTATTTCAACGGTAACAAAATAATCCAGTATGTTTGTGACCCTCAATGGTTCAGGGATACAGCTAGCCGCGGATTCCCAGCTCTTTGTGATTCAGGACATAATGCTTTATTCGGGTTTACCCTAATTTGCCCCATTTTATATATCAACAATTGATCATGTGAATGTCAAAAATTATATTTATGATTAAACCCATCGAATAATGGTAAGAGCGTCTAGGAGGATCGCCCCATGATTCCCTAGGTATCACTGATAGTGTCTGCAAAAACCAGTCGATTATGATTAGCGTACAGTACGGCCCCTTCATCTCATATATCCCGGTCGAATCTGTAAGTATTGGTTCATCGAGGGCTGCATAAGAATTCAATAACTATGTGACATATATTTGAGAATAAACAGTGGCATCACATGTACAATTGGAGAACTCCTTCTCTAACGTACATCTCATACTCTGGCCAGAGATTCCACGCACTGTTATTTCATCAGATCACATAGGATATCCACACCCGTAGGTGAGCGGTGAATTCCCGACTACAATGCACTAGCTCCTACATGTGTCGCAATTGTACCCAATCTTGCCACTTGATGACTCTCCTGGAGTCGATAAACGAGTCAAAGCATAGCCCTAGCATATAGAGCATCAGTGTTGTCCTGGGTGGTAAGTACTAATGTTGTACAGTCATGACCACGGACTTATCCTCTCGATGAATGATAACCACTTGGAAAGTCAGAGAGAGGGTAGTTCCGTATAATCATCATATGACTACCCATATGCATATTTGGACATCTCTTTGCCCTTACCAAGAAACACGGTACACAACATCACAAATGCTAGTCTCAAGCTCAAGCGACTTTTATCCTTTTTTTAGGCGGCTTAATCGACTAGAAACAAATTTAGATTATACAGTGTTTACAAATGAGTTTAACATCGAATTACGATTCATTTTTATTAAAGTATAATCAAGGTCTTTATCTATGTTTTATAAAATGGGTATACAGATAAAGAAATAACAAACAATGAATTAATGCATTATATTAAAATAAAGATTGTTTATACAAATGATTCAATAAATTCCTTAGCCAACAGTTGGCTTACAGGACATCTATTCTAACAATCTCCCACATGTCCTAGAGCCATCTACCCATAAACTTTAATCACATTGCTTCGCGATGCTTCTCAAACAATGGTCCTCACAAGGGCTTTATAAGTGGATCAACAACATTTTCTGTAGAGGGGACTCTTTCGACTGATATATCTCCTCTTCCAACAATCTCCCGGATGATGTGGAACTTACTCAGTATATGTTTGAATCATTGATGAGATATTGGTTCCTTTGCTTGCGCAACAAAACCAGTGTTGTCACTGTACACCGAGAATGGATCAACTCCATTAGGAATGACGCCCAACTTTTGGACAAAATTTCTCATCCAAACCTGTTAGAGTAGGTGCCCGGCAAGCCAACTTGTGGCTCGGGCTTTATTGACTCTAATGTAAAACAATCTTTATTTTAATAATATTTTACGATTATGGCATTATACTTTATCTGTATATCTATGCAAGCTGCATAGATAAAGTCCTTGAATATACAATAGGTACCATGAGGTCTGCGCCGCAACGTAAGATCATGAAACTCATTAGGAAGTGTACTGTATATTCTAAACAGGTTCCTAGTCGAATCAGCCGCCTAAAACAAGGATAAAGGTCGCTCGAGCTTGAGACTAGCATATGTGGTGTAAACGCCATGTTTCATTGGCAGGGGCATGGATATGTCTTGTAGTAGCCCGAATTACAAATTGGGTAATTAACGGATTAATGGTGATTAAGAAGGTTTAATGTGTAATTTTGACCATGGTCATGATCGGACGGACCGAAGATGGTTCGGTAGCACCGAAGAGTTCGGACGATCCGAAGTGGGTTCGGTGGATCCGATCATGAGGTGTCAAGAGTTGATCGACACGTCAGTTTGCATGCAAGTTCGGATGATCCGAAGTGTAGGTTCGGTGGATCCGATCATGAGGTGTCAAGAGCCGATGGACACGTAGGAGTTCGGACGTTCCGAAGTGTGTTCGGTGGATCCGAACATAGCCTATAAATAGTGCTCGGAATTCCTCATTTTGGATGGCAAGTTCTTGAAGTTGTGTCTCATTTTGAGAGGTTTGGAAGGTTTCTAGGGTTAGTTGTCGGTCGAGCGATAGCCAAGAGCTGCCAGGATTGGTAGTGTAGCGACGCCTGAGTTACGAGGCAATCGACATCAAAGGGCTGTCGACGGACGAAGGTAAACCCTAAACCTTTGGTAGTACTGGTTTTGCTAGTTGAGCATGGTAGTATTGTTCATTGGGTATGCTTTTGATGCGTAGGCTTGTTCTAGACCTGATTAGCGGTGTTGCGTAAGGCTAGGCTTGCTGTGATAGAGGTACGAAAGTACTATCCGAGATATCCTGGTCGAGTATACATCCTTATATGTGTTGCATGATTATGTGGTGCATTGATATATGTCATATGATGCATGCTATTATGTCACGTTTTATGATGCATGTTGCATTTCATGTTGAGCCGTATCTCCTTCGAGATAGCCTTTACTGTTGAGCTGTATCTCTTTCGAGATAAGCTATATCTTGTGGGGCCGCTCAGCCCTGTCTTATCTTGTGGACGCATGGACACCGAGAGTACACAGTGGCCGACGGGTCGGGAGGGCTTCGGTGATCCGGGACATTTTAGGTCCACGTCTGTTCTTGTAGTGGATGCAGTGACCCAGAGGAGTACCGCGCGGCACTATCCACTTGGCGCCTCTAGACTGAGCATTTTGAGATCCTTTGTTACTCCTGTTTCTTGACTACCCTGGTATCATATCATAGCATGTGCATTTCATATAGGCTTGTATACTCATGCTTTTGTACTGGGCGTTCTTATCGCTCACGTCCTCGGTTTTTGTTTATCTTGGACACCCCATTCCCACGGGGTAGGCCTCAGGTTGGACAGCTCAGGAGGAGGAGGAGGAGGACGTTGAGTAGCTGGTTGGTTTAGTTTTCAGTACTATTCTATTTCGTTATGGTTGTACCGAATATATTTGTGAGTTGTTCTGATTTCGATTGGGTTGTATAACTATTTGTCGTTGGCCATATTTCCGCTGTTATCTCTGATTATTATTAATTAAGTTAATTGCATGCTTAGTTCTTGATTAGTAGGTGATTCTGGAACGGGTCACTACATGTCTATTCACACAGATGGGTGATCATATGATGATGCACTGAACAACCCTCCCTCGGGCTATCCAAGTGGTTCTCACTTATCGAGTGGAATAGTCCGCAGTCATGGTTTTACATCATTAGTCCTTTGACCCGTGTAACGTACTTGCATGCACTTTGATCCGTTTACCGACTCCATCGAGGGTCATCAGGTGACGAGGTTGGGTGTAGTTTCGAAATACGTAGGAGCAAATGCATTGTAGTCGGGGATTCACCGTTCGCCTTATGAGTGAAGATATCCTATGTGATCTGATGACTTAATAGTGCAAGGAGTCTCTGGCCAGAGCAAGAAATGTCCTTTAGGGAAATGTGTTTTCCTAGTTGCACATACCTTGCCACTATTAGTACTCAAAGATAAATCGCATCGTTATCGAATTCATATGCAACTCTCGATATACCAATGGTTGCAGATTCGATCGGGATATATGTGTTGAAGATATCGTATTGTACGCTAACCATGACTAAAGGTTCTTGCAGGCACTATCAGTGATACGTAGGAGATCATGGGGCGATGCTACTAGAAGCTCTTACCATGATCCAAAGGCTGCAATCAGAAATGAGTTCTGACATTCTTGATCAAGAAGTTGATGAAAAGAATGGGGTTAACTAGGGTAAACCCGAATAAGAATAAATGTTATTCTGAATCACATGGAGATGTGAACCCCCGGCTAGCTGTATTCCTGAACCATTGAGGGCCACACAAGCATCGGATTTTGTGTTCCCGTTGAGATAGTCAAATTTCAAGGAGTTGTAATTTAGCGACTATAGTTTGATGGAGATCAAACAGGAAGCCTATAAAGGAGTTTATGAGCTGATTTCATAGGATGGAAGAAGTGGAAGTTAGCATGATTGCTAAATAAGGAAGGAGAGTGGAACTGCCTGTTTTGTGAAGGAGTTCGCTAAAACTGGTAACTGCCAAATATGGTAACTGTCATATCTGGTAAGTTCTAAATTTGGTAAATGAAAATTTTGATTTTCCGAAATTTTCTATTTTCATTATATGAACAAGATTTGTATCCTTGACACATCGGCGCTCTTGGATCGTCGATCGGGGTTATAATGAATTCGAATCACTTATTTAGTGAATTGAGAATTTACTAATTAAATGATTGTGATAGTAGTGGTGACTACTAACTTGCACAAATTCTCATATATGTTCTAGAGGAGTCTAGAATTAAACTAACCAAAGAGTTAATTTATTAATTAAATAATGGTTATTTAATTTAATTAATATACATGTATATATTTTATATGGAGATATAAAATTTGTATATAATATTATTATATCATGTATTATTAAAGGATAATAAATACATTATATATTAATTATATGAGAGTTTAAATATAATGAAATTACTGGAGTCCTTGTAGGAGATGGACTCCTAATTAGATTAGGAGTCTTACTCTATAAATAAACTATTAGGGCTCATTGTTTGATGATGAAGTTTTTCACACAAAACACAAGAAAAATTCCTTCTTTTTCTCCTTTGGAAGTCACGGCCAACACATAGAATTGTGGGAAGGAATTTTGGCAAATTTATTTATTTAAATTTTGATTAAAATCAATTATTAATTGTTAATTATTGTTTAACAATCAATTAACCAAAATCCATGTTTATGAACAATGATCTCTCGGCCATACTCTTAGAAGATTGGGAAAATTTTGGCCAAGTGATTTTCCTTCCACCACCACGCTGCCGACGCTACAACGTCTCCGGATTTTGGAAATTCGGAGGTTGTAGTCTCAACGCACAAATTGTTTATGATTTCTAGTGCAATCCAAGCGAGGAACATAGTTTCTGATCGTGGACCCAATTACACGATCCAAGAAGAAGAGACGTTCGTAGTGATTTACAAGAAGGGCTATATCCGCTTAAACATCGGAATAGTTTGGAGTCCAACGTTAAGAATGCAAAGGTATAATTCTAAGCACCCTATGAATGTTTTAAACACACAACGCCCAAGAACAAAATTTTTAAACTTCCGCTGCGTCTTGGGTGCGAGAACACGATGTCCCAACAATATAATCAAGGTCTTTATCTATGTTTTATAAAATGGGTATACAGATAAAGAAATAACAAACAATGAATTAATGCATTATATTAAAATAAAGATTGTTTATTACAAATGAGTCAATAAATTCCTTAACCAACAGTTGGCTTACATTACATCTATTCTAACAATCTCCCACATGCCCTAGAGCCAACTACCCATAAACTTTAATCACATTGCTTCGCGATGCTTCTCAAACAATGGTCCTGACAAGGGCTTTTTAAGTGGATCAACAACATTTTCTATAGAGGGGACTCTTTCGACTGATATATCTCCTCTTCCCACAATCTTCCGGATGATGTAGAACTTCCTCAGTATATGTTTGAATCATTGATGAGATCTTGGTTCCTTTGCTTGCGCAACGGAACCAGTGTTGTTGCTGTACACCAGGACTGGATCAACTCCATTAGGAATGACGCCCAACTTTTGGAAAAAATTCTTCATCCAAACCGCCTCTCTGGCTGCAGCAAATGCATCAATGTATTCAGCGTCCGTGGTGGAATCTGCAACGGTGTCTTGCTTGGAACTTTTCCAAGAGATGACCACACCATTTAGCATGAATACAAAACCAGAGATCGATTTCGAATCATCTACGTCACATTGGAAGCTAGAATCAGTGTAGCCTTCCAATTTAAATTCTCCATTTCCATAGACCATGAACAAGTTCTTAGTCGTTCTTAAGTTTAAGAATATCTTTCACGGCCTTCCAATGCATTGGACCATGGTCGCCTGATATCTGCTTGTAACACTCAGAGCGTATGTAACATAAGGGCGTGTTGATATCATGTCATACATGATACTACCAATGGCTGACGCATATGGAATACGTGTCATCATCTCTATCTCTTCATCATTCTTGGGGCACATTGCTTTAGATAGAGTAACATCATTACGAATTGGTAAGTATCATGTCTTGGACTCTTCCATAGAGAATCTTTTCAGGATGGTATCGATATAAGTCACTTGGGTGAGCCCCAACATCCTCTTTGATCTATCTTTATAGATTTATATTCCCAATAAATAGGATGCTTCACCCATGTCTTTAATGAAGAATTTGCTTGCTAACCATACTATAGTTGATTGTAGTAATCCTATATCATTCTCAATGAGTAGGATGTCATCAACATAAAGTACGAGGAATGTCGCTACACTCCCACTAACTCTCTTGTACATGCATTGTTCCTCAGGATTTTTAGCAATACCAAATTCCTTGATAGTGCTATCAAATCTGAGGTTCCAATTCCTTGACGTCTGCTTGAGACCAGTATATTGATCTCTGCACTTTTCATACATTAAGTTCACTTCCCACTGATGTGTATCCCTCAGGTTGAGACATATAAATTTCTTCTTTGATGTCTCTACTGAGGAATGCAGTCTTTACATCCATTTGCCATATCTCATAGTCATACCATGCTTCTATGGCTAGTAGTATTCTAATGGACTTAAACATAGCAACTGGTGAAAAAGTTTCCTCATAGTCAATACCTTGTCTTTGAGTATAACCTTTTGCAAACAGTCTGTCTTTGAAGGTCAATACATTCCCATTTTCCCCAAGCTTTCTTTTGTAAATCCATTTGAATCCTATGGGAACGATTCCTTCGGGTAGATCCACCAATGTCCAGACTTGGTTTGAATATATAGAGTCCATTTCAGACTGCATGGCTTCAAGCCATTTGGTTGAATCAATATCAGATATTGCTTTTTTGAAGTTCATTGGATCGCATCCAACACAAGGCTCATCATGGCCTTGTTCATAAAGAAGTGTATATCTTGCAGGTGGTCTAATCAGACCTTCTAGGTGCGTGCACTTCAACTACTGGTTATTGGGGGTTAGGTTCAACTTCTATAGTTGAAGGAATATCTTGAATTTCTTCAAATTCTATCATCACACATTTTCTATCTAATAGAAACTCCTTCTCTAGGAATGTGGAATTTCTTGAAACAAACACGTTTGTTTCATTGGGATGATAGAAATAATATACAACAAAATTCTTTGGATATCCTACAACGTAGCACAAAGTGGATCTACTATCCAATTTGTCTCCCACTGTCTGATTCACGTAAGCAAGATATCCACATATTCTTAAATAAGAATATTTGAGAGTTTTTCCGATCCATATCTCATATGATGTTTTATCCACTACTATAGTATGGACATTATTCAACAACATTGTCGCAGTTTCAAGCTCAAAGCCCCAAAACGATGTAGGCAATTCAGTGAATCTCATCATGGATCGAACCATATCCATCAAGGTTCGATTACGACGTTCAGAAACACCATTCAATTGTGGTGTTGCTGGTGGAGTCCACTGTAAGAGAATCTCATTCTCTTTTAGAAAACTCAAAAATTCAGCACTCAAGTATTCTCCACCTCGATCAGATCGAAGTGTCTTAATACTTCTTTCTAGCTGATTTTCTACTTCAGATCTGAATTCTTTGAACTTTTCAAGTGCTTTAGATTTGTGTTTCATCAAATAAACATGCCCATACCTCGAATGGTCATCAATAAAGGTAATGAAGTAGGAGTGCCTATATTTTGTGCTAACACTTACGTGGGCCACAAACGTCTGTGTGGATCAAATCCAGTAGACCATGCGCACGTTCCATGTTTCCATTGAATGGAGTCTTGTTCAATTTTCCTTTTAGACAAGACTCACAAGTAGGTAGAGAATTCATGTCTGACAAGTAAACATGCCTTCTCCCACTAGCTTGTGCTTCCTTCTTTTGGAAATGGGACCTAGTCTAGCGTGCCACATTTGTGCGGGATTTGGATCATCTAATTTTCTTTTGTTTGTTGTAGAAATCCTGTTTACTCTGGACATTCACTTATCATTTCCAAAACATTTATGGCCCAGATAATTTCTTATGTTCATTCTTCTTGTAGTGAAACAAATATGTTCTGACTTATCGGACTTCGTGGTCCCTTTAAGTGTCCTTCGAAGTTTGCCTCTTATTGGGTTTATTTATCCTTGTGAAGTGCAGAACATTTCTTTCCCTTACCTTGTGGGCCATTTTTCGTTCCTGACAAGGAGCCCAACTAGGAAAAATCATTTTCCTATTTTATGGTGGCTTCATAAGTTATAAGAATATTGACTAGCTCTTCAAGGCTATCATCAATCTTATACAAATTGAAGTTCACCATAAACCCGTCAAATGAGGAAGACAATGACAACAAATTGATGTCGTGAAGAAAATCGTTAGGTAATCAAGTATTCCAGGCTCACCAATTTCTCAATAAGCCCAATCATATATAAACCACGCTCATGGGCCAGAGCCCATCTTGCATTCGTGTAGTCACGAGCTTTTAAAACGGTGTCCATCACTGTACGAGTTTCATGCATCATGCAACTCAATGTCAGCAGCATTCAACATTTCCTCAAAATGTCCCTACAGTTCATTTAACATAAAAGCGAGCATATTACACTTTAGTTTGCACATTATGGTCCCACCATCTTGCATGCAATGTCTGTTCAGCAAGACTGACATTAGTATATATGTCATTTTCTCCGAATTTAGAACAATTTTTCCAACCAGTCTTGAAAATTATATTTGGTTAGCTTGTTAATAACATAAATGGATTACGTGACGAAATCGAAAATATACTGATATGAAAACAGAATAATTGTTGTTGATTATTTTAAAATAATTTTAAGATATAAAATATGGATTTTTATTTTATAAATTTCCCTCTCACTATTTTGACATTACCACCACCCTTTGATGAAAAAAGGAAATTTTATATCCTTAGTGGACACGTAAAGTCCAATTAGACAATTATAATCCCGAATAATATCAGCCAATTATAATTTCTAAAAAGTATAATCCAATTGCATCCTATGCAACTTCTGCGTGTTTTGCCTCACGTTTAATAAGGATCCAATAATATTAAGCCATTTATTTTCACGTGTCAAACCGACCCATCAATATTGAATTGTAGTGGACGGTTGCAATTAGTTCCCCCAGTGATATGAGCAAACGTAATGGGAGCTCCACTCAATTCACATCATATGTCCGATGGAAGTCACAACTTTCCGGCATCCAGGCCTCCCCAATAATAGGAGCAAGACACTGTCTGCGGGTAGTGATCAAAATGTAACCACGACTGATGGAAAGAAAGGAAAAATTAAACTCTTTTAATTTTTACTTTTACGGTTTGATATAAATTTTGAATCGTATTCAAAATGAGGTATTTTAATTTTAAATTTGTCTCATCATTTTAATTTAAAATCACGTGCCACGAGTTTGTATGTTTGCCGGATACATGCAACTATATTATTTAATAATATACATACATGCATACTATTATATATCGCATATATCATAATATGACATTCAACAATAAATATGGATGATCGATCATCAACACCATTAGATCCATGTGAGCTAGACATGGATCTAGGTCCAAAACCTAGGTGAATACAGGGATGCAAATGCAACTAATTACAAGAGCTTCCAACATTTTACATGTCTTCATCTTGTGCATCGGGCCTACAATCTTCCAGTCTTGATCTCCCACTATTTCTAATAATTATATTTAAATAGCAATGGCACATAAGGGATACATCTAATGGGGTGGGAAGGGTCATAAATCAGGCCTACTTTAATAATAACAAATATTAACAAAATTAATAAAACATTAAAATATCCTAACATACAACTAACAAATTGGTCAAGGCTCTCGATCATCCTTCATGCATTTAATATCAAATATTAACATCAATTAATTAAATAAATTTAATTAATTGATAAATCGAGTATCTAATAATTTTATTATTAATCACCACAATTATTAAAGAATTTAATAAATTAAATAAACACATTTATTTTATTTCTAATTAATTCAATAATAATTTATTTCTTGTAAAACTCATTTTTAACATAAATAATTAAAATCATATTCTAATTATTTATTTTACAAGAAAATTATTTATTTTCCAAAATTAATTTCTCAAAAGATAAATTGAACTAATTTTCATAAAATATCAATTTTGTACAAAGTTTTGAAAATTCAGAAAATCGCACCCTAGGCCCAAACAATTCCAGCCCATTATTCAGCACAGTGCAAGCGGCCCGCGTCGCCCCCCGCTGCTCGATCGTATCGGGCACCGGCGGGCACGCTGTGCACACAGGCGTGCCAAACGCCGTGCGCTCTCCCTACGCACACAGACTGCCCGGAACAGTTCGAGGAAGATTCGAATTTTATTTTTTTTTGTTTTCTGATAATATTAAAAATTTTATGGTGCAACAATTTTCTGAAAAAAAATTTTGTGTGGTTAGAAATAAATTATGCAATATCGAAAAACCATACGATATAGAGAACCTGACTCTAATACCACTGTTGGATCTCGGTTTTCTCATGTCCAAATACAGTAGAAGTTTTAAAAATTTAATTTTATTTTGACAATCAAAATATTTTTTTGAGCACTCGTACGATTTTAATAAAGATAAACAATCATAGGGTGTTAAAATTTATACCTTTGGAGAATACTTAGCTCCAACTACACCGATATTAGCAGACGCAGCTCTTGTTGTAAATCTCTACGAACGTTCTTCAAATCTCCTTACTTTAATCCTCCTATCAAGTCCACGACTAGATCGATTTTTCCTCTTCTAAATTGCACTAAAAATTTATAAGGATTTTTCATTGAGATTAAGCGGCTCAAACAAAATTTTCTTCGTTGGAGGCCGGAATTTTTGAAAGAAGGAGAGGAGGATTTTCGAAAACCTTGGCTTGGAGGCTTGGATTTCGAAAATTACACGGATTGATTCACTTAACCCTAAGTTTAATACATATATATATAAGCTTAAGGTTCATTAATTAAATTAAACACTTAATGGGCTTAATCAATTAATTATTCTAGTCCAACTAGTTGAATTAATTAATTAATATTTTAAAGTCCAATTAAGAACCTTAATAATTTGCATGTTGGTCTTGTACTCCTAAAAACACATAATACATACACTCATTACATTTAATTTAAATCATTTATCAATTCAACATTTGAATTTAATATTTAAATTATAATTTCAACTCCTTGAATTTATCACCTCCAAAATTTAATATTTAATAAACTCAACTTTTGAGTTTAATAACTTAAATTCAAAAATTTTATAAATTCAATTCCTTGAATTTATTCTCTCCAAATTTTATAAATTCATAAATTCAACTTGTTGTACCAATACATCATATGTATATGTTTTTTACACACAAAGAGGATTTTATGAAAATCTTCTTTTATCTACAAAAAGTGTTGATATAACTCACTTTTTCAGTAATACTCGGCAAAAAAGAAGTCATAACTTCTCCCAGTTTATTACAAAAAAGATAATATCTATTGAAGAATGGGGAATATCTCCATTGGTTGAAAAATAATTTTATTATGATACTCATAAATGAGTTTTAAATTTAATTTGTGGGATTATATTGAGAGTTTTAATAAAACTCTATTTTATGAGAATGAGAAAAGGAAACATACATGGTTTCTGAAAATCTATGAAAATATTTTCTATTATCCTGTCCCAAACTGGTTCTTTATATGGTGGAAGACTTTTGGTCCATCAGCAAAAAATTTTGCCCAAGGTTTTCATAAAACCCATGAATACTTGGTTAAATGTTCCCCAATTATTAAAAAATCCTTTTCTGAACATTGGATAGATGGAAAGACTCTATGTCTATTTTTCATGGAATTTGGAATCCCATGGATCTGGAGATGACAACCAGAATTCGGTTATACTGATGAAGGTATCCCTTGTCTATGGAGAGTCAACTCTACTAAAATTTGGGATAAATTATTAAGAGAAGATCCAGCAACTGGAAAACCTTATGGCTATGAGACTCTTCATCAAATGGGGAAAACAATTTATTATACCAGGCTTTAATAATCAACAAGAGAAGGAGAAAGCCTCTATGAGTCCTTTTAAGATTCTGACTCAGAAATATTCTGAGATATATTCAAAAGGAAAAAATGATTGAAGTTTATATCGAAGAAATGAAGAAGGATCTTTATAAGAATATTGGATGTTCCGATTCAAAATCTGACAAATCTGTGGCATCTAAATCTAGAAATTCATCCATCTAATGCAGATGCAAGATGCACAAGATCCAGAGAATGATATACATCAATTCTCTCAAATTAATGATATTTTTGAAAACTTGAAAATTTTCATAAAGGACAATAATAAAGATGGTTAAATTATTCATCTTTAATTATGATTGATGCTACAGTGGAACCTCACTATTCATAGCTGGTGGCATATCACATCAACAAGTGGTAGAATATCACAATCACTATAGACTAGTTGCTTTATTAAAGCATTTTACTGTTTATATTTTTAGTTGAAATCCGGGGTTTCATGTCCGGCTTTTTCATCTATTTATAGGCTCTTTCTGTGTTATTGGAGGACACGATCGAGTTTGCTTCCTTCTATTCTCTCTTGTAAACAACCCTTCTGAATTAATAAAAGTTTCAAGTTTGCTGATTACAACTACGTAAGTTTATATTGTTTTTATTTTCTGTTTTTTATTTACTATTTTAATTTTTATATTTAATAGATTAGCCTGAATGACAGGCTAAAGCTTTCGTGCTAAATTATTACCTTACTATGACATGATCTATATTTATTTGTAACTTGGAATTAAATTGAGATAATAAAAGATTTATTTAAATTTTTGGAATTTAATGTAATATAAGAGTCTTTGTGAAACGTCTGTCATTTTTATTGCTTTAAAAGTACTAGAATTTTTTTTGTTAAACTACTCAATTTTTGGCCATGCACATTTACCACATGAAAATATTTTTATATAAAATATTTTACCCCTTTAAAATAAAAAACCAACCAACTAGCATTTTAAAAGTCAAGTGCAATAATCATAAGAATGAAATCGTCAACTGATTTATCAAACCCTAAAAGCAGTAGGTTTGAAAAGTATAGCTCATACTAAACCTCTCAAAAATTTCTCAAGAAAGTATAAATAAATAGTCTTAAAATCTACGATTAACCCATAAATTCTTGGCATTCATAATTTTTTTCTACAGGTTTCCCATCACGAAATTTCAAAAAATTTAAATTTATTTACCCAAAAATCAATTCCTATAACCAATCTTACCTTTCATCAAACTTAAAATCCCAATTTATACATTTTCTTACTCCCAAATTCGTTGCAAATCCATAAATCATCATTCCTTACGTCTAATTCCAAAAATTAATTCGACTAGTAACCATGAATCATAAATATTTTCTTAAAAAATCTACGTGTCCCAAAGTATTCATAATATTCATGATCAACTTATGGCCAAAAGTAGAATGTCAATATTAAAAACCAAAAATCAACATAGTCCAATTCCACCACGAAGCCAACATGCGTTGAAATCAAATAATTTCTTATTTCATACCGTAACACGTATAAAAATTATAAAGCATATTAAACATATACTATTATGAAGCAATTAAACATGTGACATAAACATTTAATTCGTATAATTATGCAGGTAACATCATAAAATCATATAAAGCATGTAAACTTACAGACTAAGGCTTGATGACTGATCTTTCCGGCGCTGATGGTGGCACAACACTTTACAAGATCTTTGCTCTGATACCAACTGAAACGTCTGTCCTTTTTATTGCTTTAAAACTACTATAATTTTTTTAAAAAACCACTCAATTTTTGGCAATGCACATTTACCACATGAAAATATTTTTATAAAATATTTTACCCATTTAAAATAAAACAACAACCAACTAGCATTTTAAAAGTCAAGTACAATAGTCATAAAAATGAAATCGTCAACTGTTTTATCAATCCCTAAAAGCAATAAGTTCTAAAAGTATAGCTCATACTAAACCTCTCAAAAATCTCTCAAAAAAACATAAATAAATAGTCTTAAAATCTATAACATAATTCATAAGTCATAATCGTAAATGTGGAAAAAAGAAGCGCTGGTCCTCGGGTTGTGTGTGCCATCAGTCCAGTCAAATCATCCGTCAAGACCACCCTCAACCTCACCTGCATCCATCACACCTATTGAGTCTAAAAACTCAACACACCATAATCTTAATAACAAATAATACGTAATACAGTCAACATATAACAGTGAAAAATACTTGTACTTAAAATATCGTTTTCATGAAGATGCATAAACTTTAAACATGACCATTTTCATAAATATTTTCATGATTCATAAACTTTAAATAGAAACATTTTCATAATGATGCATCCACTTTAAACATAAACATTTTCATGACATGCATCACATAAACCTTAACCTTTTTTCCTTTTTCCTTAACATGACATAACATAAAACCTTTTTCATGATCATAAACATTTTTCCTTTTCCTTTGTTGAATTCAGATCGTTAATTGTGCATTTCTTGACATGACATGAACACGAAAAATCGATGGATCCATCTACATGAAACCACAGTACTGGGCTGCGGGGACATCAGCGACACTCTCACGGGTCAACTGAGCCTTGGCCTATCATGATTCGAATAGAAATACGATCGTCGGGGTTCCCTCTGGGGCCTTTTCCCACCAATGGGTTCCCTCGGGGGCCTTTTTCCCTCATGATATTCCCATTCTTACCGATACCACAAAATCGTTATCACATATTCGTAATGATGAAAATATGATCGTCGGGCTCCCACTGGGACCATCACCCTCACGATATCTCCAACATTATCGAATTATTCAAAATTACTTCACTTCCTTCAACGTTTACATTCTCATCACTTTATGAAATCTTGCGTAACATAACATTTTTGTTTTTGAAACCAAGCATGCAACATGTTTTTTAAATGTCTTCATTAAATCATAAAAATCCCTTACACATTTAAAAATACTCATATTTTAATCATGAACATTTCATAACATTTAAAAATAATCATAATATCATAAAAACAGCATTTAGGGCACTGACAGGACCTTTACATATTTTTAGGTGTACAAGACCGTTTTACCCCTGGACTTGACGTTTTACGTTTTTGAATTTTTTTTCTTGATTTCTTGACTCTAAAATGTCCCAAATAATTAGTTAAGATTACATGAATGTTTCCATAATTTTATTTAACATAAATATTAGACTTTTTCATTTATCTATAACTAATTGTTTTGACAGTGTTTTAATCCCCAAAAATCCCAAATTTTAATATAAAATTTCTAAATTCAAAATTTAGTCTTTTTATATTATCTTAGCCTTTATGAACCACGACTCGACCCCCGTGAGTCGTTTTTCACTTTTCATTAGTTAAAAACTCTAATTTTTGACACCTAAACTTCGACCCCGATTGATTTTCACGAGTTGCCCCCGAACCATGTTGGTCCAAAACTTGACCAACATCCTAAATTAACCTACTGGAGCCTAAGTTCACCAAGAACTTAACCCAAACCACAAAAACGAGCCACCCCACGACACCCCTATTCTAGCCGAGAACTCTAATTGTGGTAGGACTCTATGATTTGCTTCCCAACCCTTACCAACGAGCCCCGCCCTCGAACCACCCACCCGTGAACCCTCCTAGGACCCTATTGCATCGCCTTGACCCAGCCCTTGAACCCTAGACCAAGCCCTACGCCCCTGGAAGCAGCGCGCACCTTGCGCGCTCCCTGGACAGTTTCTCGGGTAGAGTCCTAGCATGGCTGGGACTCTTTCCCCAGCCCCTACTCGAGTACTAGTGTAAGGCCCGAGATTATAGAGATGATATTATTTTAATCCGAGATTATTGAATAAGAGAATTATGGAGTGTTGAATTATATTCCAAGATGTTTGAAATTATTTAGGATTGGAATTGAATCGAAAAGATTGAATAGGGGCTGATGTGAAATTAATTAGAAATTGAGGGACTAAAGTGCAATAAGTGGGATTTGCCACTTGTCATGCCATGCAAGAGGAAGCTTGGGACGTGCAACATTGCTACTTTTTCACTCCATTTCATTCAGATTTTTTTTTGGAAGGATATGGCCGAAACCCTCCATGGATGAAAGCTTCAAGTTCCTTTCTCATTTTTCAAGTTTCATTGTGATGATCCAACCATAATTTCTTGAAATTGAATTTAGATTCTTGCTCCTCAACTTAAGGGCTTCAAGGTGAGATAAAATTCATCATTTTTCAGCATGTTTCGAAATCTATATGTTGGAGGAATTGTGATTTTATTATAGATATATGTTTTTGAGTAGCTAGAGATCATAACGCCGTAAACGGATCGATTATCGGATGTCGTATGCAATTTGTGTAAAATTCCAGCATGTTGGCCGAAACTAGATGGTGCCGAATTATTGTGTTTTAGCTTGGTATTGTTGTGGATTATGACTTTATGATGTTAGTTGATTGTTGTTTGAGTTATCGGGATACCGAAATTGCGCCGTTATGCCGCCGAATTTGATATAGAATGAGTTAATAAATTTCATGTCTTAAGTGGAGTTTGATATTGCTAATGTGGAGTTCGAATTGTTCATTCCAGATTTTGTGTGGATAGCATTGAGTTCGAATGTGTAGCTCCAACCTTGGATAGAAGAATGAGCAATATTTCCTAACTTGTGTTCTTGTTGACCGAGAAGAGTTGAGCAAGATTGTGTCAAGTGTGATAGAATCCAAGAACCGAAAAGAAAGGTATAATTCATGTTGATTCGGGAAGATACTACTCGAATTAGATTTGCTGCGAGTTTCCCAAAATCACATACTAGATTTCTATACCTTGCTATGCTTGTGCTTTATCTTGATTTATTTACGCGCATTGAGATAGGAGAGTCATTGGTAGATTTGCCAAAATTTCTAGATGTTCGGTGATATCAAAGCATAGGAGAAGATCGACTCCGATTGTAGATATTCGATACAGACAAGACCGAAGTCAAGGAATAAGACGTACCACCACCACGATTGGAAGAGTAGGTGGGAGACTTGTTACGTTTTATTCACACCGGGATCCCTAGATTTAGATACGAGTCGAGTCAAAGATATGAGTTTGATTTAAGTTGCATGCTTATTTTGATTATGTTTCATAGACTGGGGAACATATTTCTATTGATTGTATGTTCATGATTTATATTGTGTATATGCATGTATAACATGTTTTATACTAGGATTTGTTCTCACCGGAGTTTCAGGCTGTTGTTGTGTCTGTATGTGTGCATAACAACAAGGGGGACATGATCAGGGTCCAGAAGAACTTGACGAGGATGAGTGATCAAGATAGCGTGGTGATTTCGGGCATAGAAGATTACTAGTGATTGTATATGTGATATGTAGTTGTACTAAAAACATTAGTTGGTATGATAATATTGGAACAAGACATGTATGTGTTTTTAATGGAATAAATTTGAGATAGATATTGTGTATGATTTATATACATTTGTTTATGATATTAAAAGCAAAATTTTGACCCACATTTTCTAGCAAAGATCCAATTAATCCCAAAGAGAATTGAGTTAGAGCCCGGGTCCTCACAACAGGTGGTATCGGAGCGATAGACCCTTTAAACTGAGATAGAATAGAATGAGCGGGGGTATATTGAATTCTCTTCCTTGCTTTTCTTGTGCTAGCATGATTTATTGATTTCACTATTACATGTTTTCTTGTTATCTGAGTTGATTACAGCATGTATTTGCGAAGACTGAATCAGAACCGATTCTAGATCAGAGGTATATGATCAGAGGAGGACTGAGACAGATTGTATAGATTGTGTATTAATGCGTTTGATAATCAGATATGCCTCCTCGATTAGTACCGCAACCAGTAGCAGGTCGAGCACCCGAACAGGGCAGTACTTCCAATGATCCGATGGATGTGACCGCTACACCGATGGAGACTTTGCTGAAAAGATTTCAGTCGTTTCAACCACCGACACTGAAGGGAACAGAAAGTGCAGTTGAGTGTGAAAGTTGGCTCGATGACATCGAGATGTTATTTGAATCTCTTGACTACACTGACGAGCGACGAGTTAAACTTATTGGGCATCAACTGCAAGAAGTTGCAAAGAACTGGTGGCTTACCACGAAGAGAGCATTGGAGCATCGTGGCACAGAGATCCCTTGGAAAGTTTTTAAAGCAGAGTTCTATCAGTGATTTTTTCCCGTGTCCTACCGAAAAGACAAAGGTGCTGAATTTTCCAATTTGAGACAGGGACAGCTGAACATCGAGGAATATGTGGAAAAGTTTTCGACATTGCTCCGATTTGCTCCTCATGTCGCAGAAAATGACGAGGCCATGGCGGATCAGTTTATCAATGGCCTGAATCCGGAAATCTTTACCTTGGTGAATATCGGTAGACCGAACAACTTTTCTGATGCCTTGAACCGTGCCAAGGGGGCAGAAGCTGGATTGCTTAGGCAACGAAGCACTTCTTATGTCGCTCTGACTCCGAGACCGCCACAACCCTCAAGTCAACCCCCTCCCAGATTCGATTCGAGAGTGGTGGTAGTAGCAATGGAAGGAAAGACCAGTTGAAATCAAAGGGCAAACAGTTCAAGAGATCAGGGAGCAGTTCGTTGAGCTCCAGCGATCATGACAGAGAGGTCCGGGCCAGAGTACATAGTATACAGGTGTGTATTGCAGTTCTTGTGGAGGCAGACATGCCACCGAGCAGTGTCAGGGTGTGATGGGTCGCTGCAACATCTGCAGACAGCAGGGACATTTCGCCAGAGTATGTCCACAGAAAGGGGTACAACAAGCTCAGAGTGTAGGAACATCTGGTTCAGTGACTCAGCCTGAGAGGCAAGCATCATCTGTTCATTCTTTTCAGCCAACCCCTACACTGACCCAGCCCAGAGCCAGAGGTAGCCAGACAATGAGCCAACCTCCCAGACAGCAGGCTCGAGTATTTGCATTGACAGAAGAGCAGGCCCAAGATGCACCAGACGATGTGATAGCAGGTAACTATTTTCTTTGCGGTTATCCTGCTTATGTATTGATAGATACGGGTGCATCTCATACATTCATTTCTGAACGCTTTGCATTGATGCATGCTTTGCCTGTCGAGTCATTATCTGCTGTAGTGTCTATTTCTTCTCCGTTGGGAAGAGGTCTTATATCCGTGACTTCGGTTAGACATTGTATATTACAGTTTGAGGGTCATGAGATTGACTTAGATTGCATTGTGCTTGGATGAGCTGATTTTGACTGTATTGTTGGGATCGATATGTTAACCAAGTACAGAGCCACTGTAGATTGTTTCCAGAAGATTGTCAGGTTCAAACCAGATATAGTTGACGAGTGGAAATTCTATGGTAAGGGTTCCAGATCTCGGATTCCCTTAGTATCTGTTTTGACGATGACTAGATTGTTGTAGAAAGGAGCCGAAGGGTTTCTTGTATATTCAGTAGATCTACTGAAAGCGAGCCCAGCATTGGCGGACCTGCCAGTGATATGTGAATTTGCGGATGTATTCCCAGACGAGATCCCAGGGTTACCTCCAGTCCGAGAGGTAGATTTCAGTATTGATCTCCTACCAGGTACCGTTCCTATATCTCGAGCTCCCTATAGAATGGCACCTATTGAATTGAATGAACAGCTCGAAGATTTATTGGCCAAAGGTTATATCAGACCGAGTGTATCTCCTTGGGGCGCACCAGTACTATTTGTGCGAAAGAAAGACGGTTCGATGAGATTGTGTATTGATTACCGGCAACTGAACAAGGCAACGGTAAAGAACAAATATCCCTTGTCTCGTATCGACGATTTATTTGACCAGTTATAGGGTTCGTCTGTCTACTCAAAGATTGATTTGAGATCGGGATAGCACTAGTTAAGAGTTTGAGATGTTGATATACCGAAGACATCATTCCGAACCAGATATGGGCACTATGAATTTATTGTCATGCCTTTTTGTTTAACGAATGCTCCAGCAGTGTTTATGGGTTTAATGAACCGTGTCTTTCAGAAGTATCTGGATGAGTTTGTTATTGTGTTTATTGATGATATTTTGGTATATTCCAAGAGTATGATTGAGCATGCTGAACATTTAAGAACTGTTTTGCAAAAGCTGAGAAATGAGAAACTGTATGTTAAACTGTCAAAGTGTGAGTTGACTGAGACAGGTTGTCTTTTTGGGGCATATAATATCTGGAGACGGTATTTCTGTTGATCTGAGTAAAGTTGAAGCTGTGATCAGTTGGCCTAGACCGACCTCAGTGCCAGATATACGCAGTTTCATGGGTTTAGCAGGGCACTATCGACGATTTATTAAAGATTTCTCCAGTATTGCAAAGCCGATTACCCAATTAACATAGAAGAATGCGCCATTCGTGTGGTCTGAAGCCTGTGAGTCTAGCTTCTTGGAGTTGAAGAAACGACTGACCAGTACTCCAGTGTTGACGATACCTTCAGATATTGGTGATTTTGTTGTATATTGTGATCCGTCTCACAGGGGATTAGGATGTATTCTTATGCAGCGAGGACATGTCATTGCATATGCCTCGAGACAGTTAAAGCCACACGAGACTCGTTACCCAATTCATGATCTTGAATTGACGGCCATTGTATTTGCACTGAAGATATGACGACACTATCTCTATGGTGAGAAGTTTGAAATCTACTCATATCACAAAAGCCTGAAGTACCTGTTTTTACAGTCAGAGTTGAACATGAGACACCGTAGGTGGCTCGATTTATTAAAGGACTTTGATTGCGAAATCAAGTATTATCCGGGAAAGTGAAATGCAGCAGCGGATGCCTTGAGTCGAAAGGTATGTTCTTTATCCTTATCGACGATAGGTGTTTCGAATATGATAAAAGATTGTTGTTTGTCTGGATTAGCATTTGATACAGATAGTAGACCATTGCGACTTGCGACGATTCAAATGGAACCAGATTTGATTGTTCGCATTAAAGAAGCACATAAAAATGATCCGAATGTTCAGAATTCGATTGAGATGGTCAGAACCGGACATCAGTCAGAGTATCAGGTACATGATCATGTATTGTACGTGAATAACCATCTTGTAGTGCCAGATGTTTCAGATTGGAAACAACAGATTTTATCAGAAGCGCACTGTAGTCGGTTCAGTATCCATCCTGGTGGCAGAAAGATGTATAATGATCTGAAGACACAGTTTTGGTGGAAAAAGATGAAATCAGACATTGCAGAGTTTGTATCTAAATGTTTGAACTGCCAATAGGTGAAGGCTGAGAGAAAGAAACCCGGAGGTTTACTTCAGAGTTTATCTATTCCTGAATGGAAATTGGATCACATTTCCATGGATTTTGTTATGAAGCTACCACGATCATCCCGGGGTTGTGATGCGATTTGGGTTGTGATAGACAGATTGACCAAATCCACGTGATTTATTCCGTACAGAATGATGTACAGACATGATCAGATGGCAAAAATATATGTCAGAGAGATAGTTAGATTGCATGGTGTGCCGAAGTCAATCGTATCAGATCGTGATCCACGATTCACTTCACACTTTTGGCATAGTCTGCAACAGGATCTAGGTACGACATTGCATCTGAGTACTGCTTACCATCCCCAGACAGACGGACAGTCAGAGCGGACTATCCAGATATTAGAGGATATGTTGAGAGCTGTAGTGCTAGATTTTGGTACTAGTTAGCAAGATTCACTACCTTTTTGTGAATTTTCGTACAACAACAGCTATCAGACGAACATCGAGATGGCACCGTTTGAAGCTTTATACGGAAGGAAGTGCAGATCTCCGCTGTATTGGGATGACATCTCAGAGGTACCAGAACTGAGGCCTGATATGATTCGTGAAATGACAGAGAAAGTGAAGATCATCCAGAAAAGAATGAAGACAACACAAGATAGAAAAACGAAATATGCGAACATGAGACGTAGACCGTTAGTGTTTGAGCAGGGAGACAGAGTATTTTTTAAGATTTCTCCATTCAAAGGCGTTGTCAAATTTGGCAAACGTGGAAAGTTGTCTCCTAGATACATCGGTCCATACGAGATTCTTGAGAAGATTGGCGATCGAGCATATCGACTTGCTCTTCCTCCTTCTCTATGGGAAATACATGACGTTTTTCATGTATCGATGCTACGGAAGTATCTGCCAGATATTTCTCATGTTCTTCAGCCTGACGAAGCCGAGCTTGAGGATACACTGAGTTATTTTGAGTAACCATTACAGATTCTTGATCGAAAAGAAAAACAGCTCAGAACGAAGACTATTCCGCTAGTGAAAGTCCAATGGAGTCGTCATGTCATTGAAGAAGCAACTTGGGAAACAGAATCAGAGATGAGACAGAGATATCCAGAGTTATTTTCATGATGTGAGTATTTATTCAGTTTTGAATATATTGCTTCTTGTACATACTTTAATTGATTGCATGCGAGTTCGAGGACGAACTCATATCTTAGAGGGGGAGAATTGTAAGGTCCGAGATTATAGAGATTATATTATTTTAATCCGAGATTATTGAATTAGATAATTATGGAGTGTTGAATTATATTCCAAGATGTTTGCAATTATTTAGGATTGGAATTGAATCGAAAAGATTGAATAGGTGCTGATGTGAAATTAATGAGAAATTGAGGGACTAAGTTGCAATAAGTGGGATTTGCCCCTTGTCATGCCATGCAAGAGGAAGCTTGGGACGTGCCACATTACTACTTTTTCACTCCATTTCATTCAGGATTTTTTTTGCAAGGATATGGCCGAAACCCTCCATGGATGAAAGCTTCAAGTTCCTTTCTCGTTTTTCAAGTTTCATTGGATGATCCAACCATAATTTCTTGAAATTGAATTTAGATTCTTGCTCCTCAACTCAAGGGCTTCAAGGTGAGGTAAAATTCATCATTTTTCAGCATGTTTCGAAATCTATATATTGGAAGAATTGTGATTTTATTAGAGATATATGTTTTTTGAGTAGCTAGAGATCATAACGCCGTAAACAGATCGATTATTGGATGTTGTATGCAATTTGTGTAAAATTCCAGCATGTTGTCCGAAACTAGATGGTGCAGAATTATTGTGTTTTGGCTTGGTATTGTTGTGGATTATGAGTTGTTGATGTTAGTTGATTGTTGTTTGAGTTATCGGGATACCGAAATTGCGCCGTTATGCCGCCGAATTTGATATAGAATGAGTTAATCAATTTCATGTCTTGAGTGGAGTTTGATATTGCTAATGTGGAGTTCGAATTGTGCATTCCAGATTTGGTGTGGATAGCATTGAGTTCGAATGTGTAGCTCCAACCTTGGATAGAAGAATCAGCAATATTTCCTAACTTGTGTTCTTGTTGACCGAGAAGAGTTGAGCAAGATTGTGTCACGTGTGATAGCATCCAAGAACCGAAAAGAAAGGTATAATTCATGTTGATTCGGGAAGATACTACTCGAATTAGATTTGATTCGAGTTTCCCAAAATCACATACTAGATTTCTATACCTTGCTATGCTTGTGCTTTATCTTGATTTATTTACATGCAATGAGCTAGGAGAGTCATTGGCAGATTTGCCAAAATTTCTAGATGTTCGGTGGTATCGAAGCATAGGAGAAGATCGACTCCGATTGTAGATATTCGATACAGATAAGACTGAAATCTAGGAATAAGACGTACCGCCACCACAATTAGGAGAGTAGGTGGGAGACTTGTTACGTCTTATTCACACCGGGATCCCTAGATTTAGATACGAGTCGAGTCAAAGATATGAGTTTGATTTAAGTTGCATGCTTATTTTGATTATGTTTCATAGACCGGGGAACATATTGCTATTGATTGTATGTTCATGATTTATATTGTGTATATGCATGTATAACATGTTTTATACTGAGATTTGTTCTCACCGGAGTTTCCGGCTGTTGTTGTGTCTGTATGTGTGCATAACTACAGAGGGGACAGGATCAGGGTTGTGGGGACCCGGACGTTAATCACGTTCTAAATCATAATTATGACTAATTAATCAATTAGTATAAACATGGTCTAATTTTTTTTTTCTAAAATGCAAAGCAGAAACGTAATGTAATTAAATTCAAATTACATATTAAACATAACATACAATTATTGTATGATCTACAATAATCCAACTAGGTTCAACTACAAGTCAGTGCTGAATCCTAAGTTGCTTCAAAGCCCGGATCTCCACGCTATCTAATCCAGCTTCGTTCTCTTCTTGACCCTGATCCTAGCCCACCTGTTGCCATGCACACATACAAACAAGACAACAGCCGGATAACTCCGGTGAGATATAAATATCCCAGTATAAATCATGTATACATGCCATCATATAAACAATAAAAGCATATATCAAAAATCATATCATATATCAAAATCATGATATAAATCCATAACAAAAATAAATCATATTCTATACATGTACTCTGATCAGGAACATAAATCAATATCAAGAATAAATTCTATTCTAAGCATGTACCAATATCAGGAACATAATTCAACATCCATCAATATCAATCGATATAACTGTCACTCAAACTCGTGACTCTACGTTTTAGACTAGATTCAATCCTAGCCTAGGGATCCCGGTTTCCAAATGTGGTGTTCCTATATCGAATTCCGTAATAGAAGGAACTCTGATCCTATTACTCGATATAACCAAATATGGTGTTCCTATATCGAATTCCGATATAACCAATTATGGTGTTCTTATATCGATTTCTGTAATAGAGAGATTCCAATTCTATTTACTCGATATAACCAAACATCCGGTGTCCTGACCTATCCGTCATGGACTGTAGCTCTATCGCTAATATCATTATCTTGAGACATCGTGCAATGTTCCCGTGGTGATTCCACCACGATCAGGAACTTCTGTCACAAGATTACTCGTCTAACACCTGTCATCTATAATTCAAGAGAACAAGTATATCAATCAACTCAATGCAAATATCAATGCAATAAGTAAAGTATGTGATTTAGGGAAACTCGAGTCAAACCTCACTCGAGTTGTGCAATCCCAACTCAACATTAATTTACACCTTTATCTTCTCGCTCAGAAGAAGAAGAAGAAGTCCCGACTCTATCTCGGTCCATTCTCAATCTGATAATGACAATTTAATAGGTATAATATCAATACACAACTCAATTCAATATATGTTCTGATCAATACTCAAATCGAAATATACGCTGATCGATATCAAATCAAGATACAATCTAATCCATATCAACAATATAACGATATAATCGAAATCACTGCTGAATCTGATCAATATCAATTAACTGATGTTTCGACGGTATAACAATACAGTCTCGATAACCCCGTCAATCCGAACATCACAGATATAATACCAGAACTCATAATCAATATCGATATCAGTCATAATCTCAATAACAATACATATCTGATATCGAATCTCAATCAAATCGACTCCGAAAATCATAACAATTCCATAATCAGTCTGTTTCTCAATCTGACTTCGATTCTATGATGTCTAACATGACAAGAACATCATATACGAATCCTATTCAATTCTGACAATATCATAATTTCAAAACATGTCAGAACGTAGCAAAACTTATGTCCAGTTGTAGCCTGCGTTGATAGGAACACGATACCGTATTCGGATTCAAAATCAGACGGGCGGATTGAAGTAAAAAGGCGTAAGAATCTAGAGCTTCCCTCGGTTTTCTTCTTACAATTTCTGAATAACGTTTGTATGTATGTATATATATATATATATATATATATATATATATATATCTCGCGCATGCATCAGGGCAAGTGGCATCTTTCCGTTCTGCATGACTCGCGCTCGGGCGGTAAGAAAGTACCGCTCGGGCGCGAAGCCTTCTGTCCGAGACCACGCTTATTATCCATTGGCGCTCGGGCGGTAATTCTTTATCGCTCGGGCGCCATACGTTCTGCCCAACTTTATAAATATAGTGCATTGGCGCTCGGGCGGTTCTTTTCTACCGCTCGGGCGCCAGATGTTCTGCCCAACATCTTAGCTTTTAATGTACCGACGCCCGGCTTCACCTCTCATGTCTTATTTGGCTCCTGTGATATTTGCTAATCAAAATTCTGACAGTTAATCAACGTCTGATTACAGTCATTAAATCTCGGGCATTACATTTCTCCCCCTCTAAGATATGATTTCGTCCTCGAAATCGCAAGCAATTCACTCGTGATATAATTAACCTCAGAACAATGGCTATACAACCTCCGTATATGCCAATCAACAACACATAACAATCAATATTCCGGTCAGAGATATACTCAATCTTCGGTTTCAAATACCAACAGTCATCGTCCGACATTGGCTTAATAGTCTATGTATTCTGAGCTATCCTCATTTCTTCTGAATCAGTTTCATTTTTCTTATCAAAGATCTGATCCTATCAAATCTGATTTCAGGTATTATTGCAATATCATCCTCATTCAAAGGAAATCCGCAGTTCTCACTGTACAATACCTTGACTAATGCTATTTCGATACTCATCTAATAGCTATTATTGTACAATAATTCACAAGTGACAATGAATCATGTCAACTAGTGCTATAATCCAGCACTACATTTCCTGGATATCCTCCAGTATCAGGATAGTTCACTCCGACTAACCGTCAATCTATAAATCATAGATGAAAAATCATGTCATACACTTAGCCAAAAGTATAAAATCAAACGAAAATCCCAGTCTGATAAAATCAACTTTGGCATTTAATACAATCTGACTCCTTTTCTGACATATCTCTCAGTCGTCTGGTCATATTTGTACGTCATCCTGTACAATATAACCTATACAGATTTGAACAATCGTTCAATCATAACCACTATCTTGGCAAGATTGCAGTAGTGTCATCACACAATCCATAGAAATGTACTCACATTTCTATTTAGAAATCAATTATCAAGATCATTAATCTAAAAGTTTCTATCTTTCTGTCTTCATCTGTTAACTGATTTCATCTGTTTATATCAAAATTGTCTATTCGAATTATCACATATTTCCTGTTACCAGAATAGTATTGAATCTACTACTGTGTGCATCTGGCAATACCTGTCATTTCAAATTCGAATATCCGACACAAACAAATCAGTTAAAAATATAAATTAAAGAAAAATACCTACCTGGTATTCAAATCTGACTATCAAAATCAAGTTCTGAACAGTCTGATCAAACTTCTGAACTGCTTTAATCTTCAAAATCAGTTCTGACTCGACTAACTATATATAAGCTCAACGGTTCATAACCATCGGTATCAGACACAGACTCAGAAAGATAATAATATCGGATCAGATTCAAAATATCAATACGCAATACTGATCTAATAACTGCATAGAACGCAATTTCTGACATTTCGAAAATTCTGCCATATTCAATGTCGTTCTCAGCCACTGATCACGGTCTTACTGTGCACAATCAATCAGTATACTATCCTCAGATATCAAAGACTCTGAATACAATCTGTTACAATCAAAGTTCATATCCGAAAAATTCTGTATACAACACTCTCAGTACCCAGAATATTCAATACAACTGTCAACTGTCCGATTCAATCAATCATACACTGCGAATATATCAAAATATCATAGATAAAACGAGCATATATCATGAGAATATCTCTGAATATCGGATTTATCAACCCATAATTGGAACTGAAGTACTGTACAGAGAAACATATAATCAGATGAACTCTAACTCTTCAGGCAATATATCTTTCAACTGATATCCCAATTCTTTCAGTTCAATCAGTATCATTCTATAAAAAATTCTAAAATGAAACCAATACCTAGAATCAAATCAAGGCTGAAATCACTCTCCCTGATACAGGACAAACCTGAAATCTCATCAACACGACTATAGCAAACTGCTGCTACTAGTAAATCAATCCCTGATAGGCTCATCTTCTGTAATCAATTGAATATATGAGGAATTACTCCATTCCTTTTGATAATTATCGAATCTTATATAATACGGATATGAAGGAATTCAAAATCAAGAATCCTTACCGTATATCATTCATTCTTTGGCCATTTCAGGTCCGAATCTTACCATTTCCTGGCAAGACTCTAAAATAGCTCTGTACTTGTTCGATATATCAATATCAATAACGTAATCCGAATCAGGCAACACAAGTACAACACATGTTAATTCGTTTTTATTCTCAACTTACTGTCGTATATAATATATCATAGAATTCACTGCTATCAATTCTTTTCCCCAAAAGGTATAAAGGTCAATACTTCAGTAATACAGACCCAACAGGTACAACATATATCAATGCAACTCAGTCAAAGATAACATCAAGAATGCATTCGTATATATCAATACATATGCATCATAATCATAAAATATCAGTACATGTCACAGTATCATCAAGTGTGTCCTGGGTCTGTTTCTCGATCCCTCCCACCAGAGGATTCTGCTCCCTGAAATCTTCGGGGACCCCTCTGTGGACAAGCTTTAGCGAAATGTCCTTGCTGTTTACAGATATTGCACCTACCAGTTACTCCCCGGCATTGCTCCGTGGAATGCCTTCCACCGCAATTCCTGCAATAAACTCCAGTATAACTCGGACTAGAACCACTTGAGCTAGATGAACCACTCCCTAACTTCTTGAATGGCTTCTTTCGAGCTTTTAGCAAATCCTGCTTTCCACTCGTACTACCACGATCAACCCGGAGAGAAGGTTGCTGTGTCTGGGGTTGCACCGCACACAACCTTTTTAGTTGTCTAATCAGACTCGTCTCCGCTCTCTTCGCTCTACTCAGGATATCAGCAAAATGGTACGGCCGCTGCATATTCATCAATGCAACTATCTCCGAGTTCAATCCTCTGATGAACTGAGCCGTTGCAGCTTCATCATTCACAGCTACATGAGGAACAAAACGCAGTAGAGTAGAGAATTTATCAACATACCCTTCAATATTCAGTTGACCTTGGCTTAAATTCTCAAATTCTACTTTCTTGTCCTCTCGGTACGATCCTGAGAAGAATCTTCGATAA